>NC_079443.1:57855804-57965804 GCF_903798145.1 Danio aesculapii | reverse complement strand
TGGACATATTTTTGATGAAAAGTTTTGTAAAGACGACATTAAGGATGGAATTTGCTTAGTAAAAGTTGGGTTTACATCGGTGAGTAAAATAGAATTACTGTTTTATTCTGTCCACTTCAATTTGAAAATATTGTCTAAGGTTTTTAAAATCAATCTGTCTATCTATCTATCTATCTATCTATCTATCTATCTATCTATCTATCTATCTATCAAATGATGTCTATCTGTGTCTGTCTGTCTATATGTCCGTCCATCCATCCATATATCAAATGATATGTCTATCTGTGTCTGTCTGTCTGTCTGTCTGTCTGTCTATCTAATCGTCTGTCCATCCGTCTATCTATCTATCTATCTATCTATCTATCTATCTATCTATCTATCTATCTATCTATCTATCTATCAAATGATGTCTATATGTGTCTGTCTGTCTATATGTCCGTCCATCCATCCATCCATATATCAAACGATATGTCTATCTGTGTCTGTCTGTCTGTCTATCTATCTAATCGTCTGTCTATCCGTCTATCCGTCTATCTATCTATCTATCAAATGATGTCTATCTGTGTCTGTCTGTCTATATGTCCGTCCGTCCATCCATCCATATATCAAATGATATGTCTATCTGTGTCTGTCTGTTTGTCTATCCATCTATCTCTCCGTCCATCCGTCCGTCTGTCTAATCGTCTATCCATCTGTCTGTCTGTCTGTCTGTGTCTGTCTTTGCATAAAATAACAACAAGAATCCATGTTTTTAGACATTTTCATTTTTGGACAACACAATTTCATTTTCTTTAAGAACTTTAAGAACTCAATATTTGGTGGAAAACCCATGGTTATCAATCATATAACCAAACAAATCTATAAAATCCTGATAATTGTCAAGAGGTCTTCTCTTTCTTTCATATATATATATATATATATATATATATATATATATATATATATATATATATATATATATATATATATATATATATAAAGCATCAAGGTCTTTTATGCGTGAAATATGAAATATTAGATGTAATGTGTATTTACATGTGCATGTATTGTGTATGGCCATACACCCCAAGCGCTTCACAATCTTAGGGGGAATTCTCTCCACACCACCACCATTGTGCAGCATCCACTTGGATGATGTGACGGCAGCCACAGTACAACGGCTGTTGACTGAGTAGAGAGACAGTGATAGAGCCTATTCGGTGGATGGGGATGATTGGGAGGCCATGATAGGTAAGGGCCAATGGAAAGGAAATTGGCTAGAACATCGGGGTTACACACATACACTTAACGGGAACGGTCATGGGATTTTTAATGACAACAGAGAGCCATGATCCTGGTTTAATTTCTCATCCGAAAGATGGCGCCCACTGACAGTATAGTGTTCCCTTTATGACTCACACAGACCACAGGTTGAGTGCCCCCTGCTGGCCTCACTAACACCACTTCCAACAGCATGTTAGTTTTCCCATGTGGTCTCCCATCCAGATACTGATGAGGCTCAGCCCTGCTTAGCTTCAGTGAGTAACCGTTGTTGGGCTGCAGGGTGATATGGCTGTGACCATGAAAGACATAAGCGTGTGTTTTATAAATCAGTGAAAATCACTGACATTTTAATAGACATATACGATGTTGGATTGTGAATGTAGATGCATTGTATTTGTAAAATTTAATTGCCTTTTTTTCTCAATAGTGCATTACAGGTAAATATTTGCAGAATTGTGTTTTAAAAATTTGGTAAATAAAGTTATACTTGTAAAACTGTGTTTGTCTTCTCTCTCTTTCTCTCTAATGGATGTGTGGTAAACACTGAAACATTGTTGACAGCTTCAGTGTGCAATTAAGTGCTCAAAAACCAATTACATTCCTCAACAGCCCTCTTATCCGTACATTAACTTTGGGGTCTGACAGACACTGAGGAAGTTTAGTTGTTGGCAGTGAAGTGCAAGACCCCAGAGGCCAGGAGAAAAGCTAAAAGAGAAAACATCAGATGCAAAAACAAGTGGCCATGAGCTAAAACTGAAATATTAAAACAAACAAATATTAATTTCAAATACAAATACAAAACCACTGTTATGTACCATGTTAGTTCATCTGTGTGTATTTATTTTCCTCACCCTCCTCTCCACTTCTTACTCCACACTTAGGTTTTTTATTGGTTCAGTTATCTATCCATTGTTATGACTGTGCCAGTTCCACCAATCCTTGGACGAGCTGCTAGGATTTAAAGCTCCGACAGATCAGTGTGTGGTGTGCGCTCTGCCTCGTCGTGCCTTTGTGCACCACATAATGTGTGTTTTTGGCATGCTTAGGCTGTTTGGTGATTTATCATCTCAGTTTTACTGTGGTAATTCGAGTTTACTTGTTAAACTTTGTAGGCTTTAGGTAACTGCTTTGATGGTTGTTGTGTGATTCTAAACAAAGCATTATGATATTCCTGTTAGGTTTGTTTTAGTTTAGCTTGTTTTTTTGTTAGATTAACTTGAGTGTCTTGCCACCTGTGTAATTCTGTAGTTGAATTCGTTTAGATCGGGTGTTGTGTGCAAAGAAGATATTAGGTTTCATCTTAATTATTTATTTTAGTTGTCTAGTTTAGACGTTAGATTTCAGGATTGTTTAGTTTTATTAATTTCTTTGATTTGGCTTACACTCATTGTTTGTTTAAAGAGAATATTGTAAATCTTTATTTCTTTTTTCCACTATTATTGTTACATCTTTAAACCATTGAGTAAATAGCTTAAACTCAGAATCGGTTCCTGCCTCATCCTTGATCTGTCGCACGCATTACATTTGTCTCACCTAAATGTTACAGCATCCCTTTTAAACATCATAAACTCATAACAATCATATAAAATCACTAATGCTTTTATTTTATTTAGGCTAAAAGTAAAAACATCATACGTTTCAATAGGTGGTGTAACAGATCCCAAATCTCACGGTTTGGATCACATTATGGTTTATCAGTCACGGACCATTTTTTGGATCAGCCAAAATGGGGAGGAGACAAACAGAATTTGCTTTCCATTTATTACAAAAACAGTACAGCAAGATGCATTTGGTTAACAAACAGAACTTAGAAGCATTTTATTTAAAATAATATGAAGAAATAATCAGCTGAATAAAATTCAATTGTAAAATATTCAGTACTGTGAAAAACTTCTTACTTCTACTGTTGCTGACAACACTAAATGTAGAAATCTAATATTATAATATGTACAAGCCATATTTATTTCTAGTCTCATTTTCAATAATTGATTCAGTTATTCACTCATAAAACTTCATGTTTCATTGCTAGATAGATCATTCTTTAAGAATTATTTAGTGGCATAATTTGAGGGCTAGTTATCACCACCTATTGGTTAATAAATAATGTAATTGCTGCCTACAACTTTCATTTTTGAGCGTTGTAAATGCATATTACGATGATTTTAATCTTTACCATTAACTGTTATTCAGTACTTCTGTGTTATTTTATGTAACTTCATCACTAACTCAAGACTAAAGACTGAATCTCTTTCTTGATTTTTGCGTTTTCAGATTTGAATGCAGCGATTCAAATGATTAATAAACATGCAAATCACCATCATTTATAATTTATGTTGCATGGGTGTTGAGATCCCGATCTTTTAATGATTAATCTTACACTGAATGCATTAATGCAGGCTAAACAAGTAGTGACAGAAAACACCTTTAATGAAACCTACCACATCCTGAACATCCTACCACAACTTCCGTCATCACTATATTCTACAGGAAAGCCTAAATGCTTTCAAACATGTGATTTGAATGACGCAAGAGGCGACCTCTCTGTGATTGTTACGAATTGAGGATTAATCTTCCAGTGAAAAATATATATATTAATCTGCAGGCCATGCATGTTACACCCCTAGTTTCAATGATACAAAAATAATGACCAAGAATGACAGTCAACTAAAACAACACTACAAACACAAGTGAAAAAAATAGTTCACAAAATGTGCAAATATGTTGATACTGTCATGTAAATAATAATAATAATAATAATAATGATGATGATGATGATGGCGATGACACAGTGGCGCAGTAGCTAGTGCTGTCGCCTCACAGCAAGAAGGTCACTGGTTCAAGCCTCGGCTGGGTCAGCTGGCATTTCTGTATGGAGTTTGCATGTTCTTCCCGTGTTCGTGTGGGTTTCTCCTGGTGCTCCGGTTTCCCCCACAGTCTAAAGACATGTGGTACAGGTGAATTGGGTAAAATTGACCGTAGTGTATGAGTGTTTGTGTGAACGAATATGTGTGGATGTTTCCCAGTGATGGGTTGCTGTGGAAGGGCATCCACTGTGTAAAACATATGCTGGATAAGTTGGCAGTTCATTCCACTGTGGCGACCCTAGATTAATAAAAGGACTAAGCTGAAAAGAAAATTAATTAATGAATGAAAAATCAGCACAAATGTGTGTGTTTGCTGTAATTAAAGTCCTAGTAATAGTCTTTGACAATCTTCGGCTGTGTGTTTGCAATCAGTCAGGATCAGGAACCGGTGTGAATGTGTGTGGTCCATGACTGGAACTTGTAGTCCATATATCAGCGAATTTGTAGCCCTTGTAGTGATCTGCATGTTTACCAGCGATCTGCCAGTATTAAATCGCTGGTGATTTTGACAACAACAACAACAACAACTACTACTACTACTACTTTTAATAATAATAATAATAATAATAATAATAATAATAATAATAATAATAATAATAATAATAATAATAATAATAAACAACAACAATAATATTTAATAAAAAAAATTAAATAAATACATTAAGAAATACTACAACCACTAAACCAAAATAAACTAAAACCAAAAACGAATCAAAGATTATAGAATTTTTTTTTTTATATTTAAAAAAAAATGTATTAAAGCGACCAAAAACACAACTAAATTAGGGAAACTTATTACAAATAAAAGCATAACATGTTAATTGTAATAGTATTTTACTAGTATCTGAATGAAACTAAAATAACATTGTCACAAAGACATTTGCTAATCTCTTTACACTCTCGTTCAACATGACGCAGAGTACTCAGAAAGTCATTACCTCTGTAGAAACAAACACTGACAACACCTTTAAGCTCAATCTACAGCAGCTGCATTGGGATGCAAATGAACAACATCAGTGCAGACACAATCAAACAAACCTATCGAGACTTGTTAGACACATTCATTTATCTTAAAGAGAGCCGTGTAGTTTTGTCAAGTCACACTGGTGTAAAACACAATCCCTAGTCCCTGGTTAGATCATATACAAATTGAACATCGGTGACAGACACAGGCTGTACAAATAAAGCTTCTTCATTGCTATGGTTCCATTGGGAACATTAAGCATCCACGGAAGAATTTAAATACATTAATGATTTGTTAAGATGTCAAAAATGTTCTTTAGGTTAATTTTACTAGTTAAAATGTGGCCCTATTAGTCAGTCATTCCTTCATTTTATTTCTGCCACCACATCAGAATGAACCGCCAATTATTCCAGCATATGTTTTACGCAGCGGATGCCTTTCAGCCGCAACCCACTACTGGGAGACTCATTCACACACACACCCAAACGCTACGGCCAATTTAATTTATTCAATTCCCCTATAGAGCATGTGTTTTGACTGTAGGGGAAACCGGACCACCCGGAGGAAACCCACGCCAACATGGGAAGAACATGCAAACTCCACACAGAAATGCCAACTGGCCCAGCCAAAACTTGAACCTGTGATCTTCTTGATGTGAGGTGAAAGCAATTAATTGCATTGGAATTGCAAAGGCAATTGAGCAAAGCTGAGATTTCCGTGCACATGTTCTCAAGGAAACCAACTTCTTTCATAGATTATCAGTGTACTATCTGCTCCATTTAAACGCACATGCTTGAGGTTTACTAGAACCAGTTTTAATGACAAAATGTGCATGAAAAATTATTAAAAATCGCCCAGCACTAGTATTTTGTTTTGTATCTGAATAATCAAGGAGTTGAAAAATAATCGCCCAACTAATTGAATATCAAAATAATTGTTAGTCGCAACCCTGAAAACCAGAATTAGAATTGGAACAAGAATTAGATGCTTTGTTTCCAGTGAGGACTCAGAGAAGCTTGTTCATGCTTTTATTACCAGTAGGGTGGATTACTGTAACGGACTCCTCACTGGTCTTCCCAAAACGACACTCAGACAGTTGCAGCTCACCCAAAACGCTGTGGCCAGGATTCTGACCAGACCAGAAAATCAGAGCATGATTTTCAGAGCACCTGTCCTCAGGTCTTTACACTGGCTCAAAGTTACATTCAGAATAGATTTCAAAGTATAACTACTTGTCTATTAATCACTAAATAGCCTAGGACCTCAATACATTACAGATATGCTCACTAAATACAAACTCATCACTCAGATCTTTAGGATCATGTAAATTAGAAATTCCAACAGTTCAAAGCATGGTGAATTGGCCTTCAGCTACAGTGCCCCCTGCTGCTAGAATCAATTTCCAGAAATGATCAGATGTGCTCCAACATTAGGCACATTCAAATCAAGACTGAAAACACATCTGTTTAGCTGTGCCTTTACTGAATGAGCACTGTGCTTCGTCAGACAGATCGCACCATTATGTCTTTTTCATTCCTTTAAAACATGTTTTAGGACATTTTAACCTGCTTTAACCTGCTTTTATAAAATTTTATTTGTTATTTTCTTATACTTGTTTCTTTTATTCTTGCTTATGTAAAGCACTTTGTATTGCATATGAAATGTGTTATATGAGCAACATCACACGAGTAGCAGTGCTATGTGGCTGTATATTGGCACTGGTTGGGAGGCATGCATTGGCATAAGGACAAAGACTGTCCCTGTCCCACTGCTACAAGTGTAATATTGCGTTTATACAACAGTTCGACAGCATAATCATGTGTGTAAAAAGAAAATCAAACACGAAGAGTCTCAAAACCCTTTTGTAAAAGGAACTACTTCCGCCAATTATTCACAAGCTGCAGCTGACATCAGAACAGCAGAAACCGTTACTACTTCAACGTCACTTTAGAGCTAGTATTTGAATGTTAATCTAACGTAATGTCTGAAGGGATGACAAAACAGGTGATTTTGCTCACATTAAGATTATAAGGCTGAACAGCATGAAATGCCATCAGTCTACAGAGATTTCCCAGTATTTCTCTGTTGTAATCAGGAGATCACAATATTATAAACAGCACTACAACATACAAAAAAGAGAGTTCGACTTAGAAGTAATTTACCCGTTTAATAATAATTTGATCAGCTATGGTTTGAAATTATGCTGTATTTCACTTAGGGCTTATTATGCGGTCTCTGTCGCCATCTTGAGGATGAACATCGTCAACCGTCTTTGCTCAAAGACAGGCTCTCAGAAATTATAAGTATTTTAAAATAGGCATTGTCCTTGTAAATAAACTGCATAATTTATTTAGCAATCTATATAACTACATACTTATGTTGCCCAACAGCAGCAATATTTGTCAAACTGTAGAGTGTCCTCTGCTTGTCACTGTATGTGGGCGGAGTAATACACAAGGATGAAGGCGTTAAGAGGCTGAACGAGTGCTGTTATTTGCAGAATATGGCACAGCTATCAGCCAATCAGATTCAAGAACCAGACAGAAATGTTGTGTAAATATAAATAAACTTGCCTTGCTTCATTACTGTGTAATTTATTTGTCTGCTCTAACAATGTAACCCTGTAATCCTGGTAGGAGTGTTTGGGTGTTTCCCGTTGTTGGGTTGCAGTTGGAAGGGTATTCGCTGTATAAAACATACGCTGGATAAGTTGGCGGTTCATTCCTCTGTGGCAACCCCTGATTAATAAAGGGACCAAGTCGAAAAGAAAATGAATGAATGAATGTACGTGTATGAATGAGTGTGTCTAGATGATTCCCAGTGTAACCCTTTAACCCTGGTAAGAGTGTTTGGGTGTTTCCCGGTGTTGGGTTGCAGCTGGAAGGGCATCTGCTATGTAAAACATAAGTTGGCGGTTCATTTCGCTGTGGCAACCCCTGATGAAAGAAAGACTTAAGTCAATAAATATATATATATATATATATATATATATATATATATATATATATATATATATATATATATATATATATATATATATATATATATATATATATTATGAAGGTCAAGGGTCTCCATTAATTGTTTGCAAACATAAGAAACTCATATGTGAAGATAACAAATGAAGTGCGAGTAAATAAATAAACACAGAATTGTGCTTTTGTGTGAACTATCCCTTTAAGAATAGTGTCAGCGGCACCCCATTCGAGACAAAGAACAAACAGGCTTTCCTTTCTCACCTTCTGTCCATTGCTTTTCTTAAAGCACCTCTGAGGTGTCAGACCTCTGTCTGGGTGATCTCTGAGAGGAGACAGAGACCAGTAAACACGACTCGGTCAGCTCAGGCCGACGGCTCTTTAAGCATTCAGAACACTGAAGAGATACGCAGAGATTAACCTTCAGCTCTGCAGCCTGACAGACATCATTACTGCACAGACAACACAGGAGACGGATGACACTCTACAGCTCACACCTAAACACATACACACCACACCATCTCAGCGTTTTATTACATTATACTAGATTAAGTCTTTATTCAAAACAACATTAAACATTCAGGTTAGTTTAAGTTGAATAGCTAAATTTACTGGAATTACAATAATTAGGGGTAAATTTGGATAAATTGAAATAAAATCAAATAAAACAAAACAAAAAAAAAACAATTACATATGTCTTATCTTTATCTTATATATGTGTATATGTGTATATGTGTATGTATATATATATATATATATATATATATATATATATATATATATATATATATATATATATATATATATATTTGGTATTTATATGTTTTTATTTTATTTTATTCAGATGCTTCAAAAATGAACAAGCATCATTTAGAATATTTTTTGATAAATAAATACATAACTAATTAATCAAATTAATAAAATCCAAAATAGAAATTTAAATTAATAAAACTGATTAATGAAAATGTTTTTTTTATTGGATTACAAGTAATATTTTAATATATTATATTATTTTATATTGTATTTTATTGTATATTATATTTTAATATATAGTGTATTATATTATATTATATTCCATATTTAATAAATTATATAACATGCAAAAGCTAATGAAATATTAATTAAAAACACCAATAATATAATATTAAGGTAATGCATAACTAATGTAATTTATTTTATCAATATTCCGCTTGATTTTATTTTAATATTTCGCTTGATTTTATTCAGATACTTTAGATGCTTCAAAAGTATGAGACTATAAAAGCAAGATGAGCATTATTTAGATTCTTTTTTAATAAATAAATGTATAAATAAATATGTACATTAAAAATTCAAAATAGAAATAAAATGTAAAACCTTCATTTTAATTCTATTATAAATTATATTAAATTTCATATGTAATAAAAATATATAACATACAAATTCTAACAAAATATTAACAAAACTCCAATAATAGAATAATATTAAGATAATAGGTAATTATGTTTTATTAATATTCTGCTAAATTTATTTTTATTCAGATACTTCAGAAAATTTAAGTATGATACTATAAAATTAACATGAGCATCATTTAGATTATTTGTTGATAAATACATTTATAACTGAATAAGTCAAATAATTTTGAAAATAGATATAAAATATAATACAATTTATCATTTCATTAAAATATGTTTTATGTTATATTTCATATGACATTTCAGATTACATATATCAATAAATTATGTAACATACAAACGTTAATAAAATATAATAAAAACTACAAATAGTATAAAAATAATACGATAATGGCTAATTACAGTAACCTTTAAAATTAAATAAAAATAAAAATTTCCTTCGGCTAAGTATCTATTTCAGAGGTTGCCACAGCGAAATGAACCACCAACTATTTCAGCATGTTTTGCGGAAGATGCCCTTCCAGCAGATGCCCTTCCAGCCCCAAACCGGTACTGGGACCCACCCATACATACTTATTCACATACATACTCATACACCATGGGAGGTTTAATTTATTCAATTAACCTATACAGCATGTCTTTGGACTGTGGGAGGGAAGAAACCCATGGAGGAATTGGGAGAACATGCAAAGCCCACACAGAAATGCCAACTGGCAATATTATATCATATTATATTATATTATATTATATTATATTATATTATATTATATTATATTATATTATATTATATTATATTATATTATATTATATTATATCATATTATTATACATTATATTATTATATATTGTATCATATTATGTCATATTATTATATATTATATTATATTATATTATATTATATTATATTATATTATATTATATTATATTATATTATATTATATTATATTATATTACATACATACTATATACACTATATAACTACAATAGTATAAAAATAATAGGTAATAATACCAAATAAATAGGTTAAATTTGACTGCTTGAATGGGTTAAAGTCAACTGCACACAACAGACCTCTTATGTTTTATTAATTTAAGATGTTTTAAAAGTATGTGATCTAAACATGAGCTCTCTTCTGAAACTCCAGATTACACGTCCTTGAAAGACAGATAATAATCAACGTCTTCCCAACACAAAATTCAGCCCCAAACCATGTCCTGCGTACATACAAGAAACCTGTGAAATGCTGCAGTGTAAAATGAGAAACCCAGAGAGAAACTGAAATACCAGGAGCATTCGATTACACTTTTATGAAAGCTGAAGTGAGCTTCAAAGATCGCTGTGTTTGTTTAATTATCTTTTATGGATACCCTGCTCCTCTGGATGTGGAGGAGGGAAAAAAAATAAAAATCAATCCGGCCTCAGAGGCAAATTTTATTGCTCAGAGTTTTCTCTTTCATAGCTCATGGGATTTAATGGAGCTCTCTGTTATGTTTCATTGAAGAATCAATCGGCTAAAATACCTTAGGAGACATAAAAATAGAGACAAATGAGGCAATTAGTGAAGTACAGTAAGAATATATAGTGTATCATGAGGATATAGTACTTTTGTCATTTAGTCATTTGCTCACATGGAAATCTTCAGCAAAACTGAGCCTCTTTTTAAACTCTAAGGGCTCTGTTTTAATGATCTAAGTGCAAAGTCTAAAGCGCATGGTGCTAAAGCATTAAGGGCGTGTCTGAAAAAAATGAAAAAATACACTTCGCACCCCAGCGCATGGTCTGACAGGGCTGTGCTTATTCTCTTTATGAGTTATGGGTGTGTTTTGAGCATAACGTGCATTAAACCAATCAGAGTCTCATCTCGCATTCCCTTTAAGAGTCAGTTGCATCGCGCCATGGCACATTTGCTATTTACAAGGCGGACTTTGTAAGTGGAAAAACTGAATGCTTCACTAGCGAGAAAATAGCTAAACAGAGCATCTGCAGTGCGAGGATAAAGAACAAGCTTCCCCCTTTCAGCCTCTTTACTTTCTCTTTACTTTTACTCTCCACTTCGCTCCTTTACTTTCGTGGATAAGGAAACGGTGTTGTACTCATTCCACTAAAGGCATCCATTAGTCTACATATTTAATTTAGTTTGTTAAGCGTAAAGATTTGTTTCAAAACTATTCATAAATTCAGTTCTAATTTCCAGCAGATGAATAAATGAACAATAATAACACAGTGTGGTCAAAAACTGAGTTATATCTAAACACACGTCCTGTTCTTACGCCCCATATGGTGATGCAGACGTCTCCAAAACCTGACAGGTGGACAAGGAAATTTGAAGTGAACTTCAAATAAAAATAATAAAATATATAATCATATAAAAACTGATTTAAAATAGTAATAATACAACTCTAATATTAAAAAAAATCCAACAAAACCAACTGGAAAACAATGAATAATCATTCATTGATTTATTTATTTATTTAACTTAGTTTTTGTATTACTAGTCTCAGATGTTCAAGCGTACTGGGGCTTTAAAATGAAAGTGAGCACCATGATTTTGGTTATTGTGAGGATTTTAGAAAGAAATGTCTGCGCTCATATTGAAAAATCTCTCATCAGATTTACCATATCAGCAGTCTAAGGAACCCAGCTCTCTTCTGAAAGTGGAGATGAATAAAAAAAATGTCTGAAATGCAAAAGTAAATCTCTCCACTTCATCTGGAGATATGAAAGAGATCTCATCTTTTCCTTCAGTCCTATGCACTAAAATCTGGACGATACATAAAGCAGCACAGCACTGAAAAAAAGGCCAGAAAGAAAAGCACAGTGTGGTTCTGCAACACTCACAGGTTTTTTATACCATGGCGAAAAAGGATTTATAGAGAAAGACAATTACTGAGGAAAATTCAGTCCTCAAATCCCTGTTGGCACGTCTGCTTTGCGGCTTTATCCGAAGCCTCTAAACTGCATTTCATTTTCCCATTTGCTCTAATGAGCTTATTTCATATACAGAGGAACAATCAATCAGAGAAAGGTGAATGGCTCATGGTTTTTGGTGATGTATGCGCTGGATTGAAAGGACGTCAGGAAAGGCAATAAATCACAGGTCTCCTAATTGCCCACATGGGCCGTGCGGGTGGAGCCGGTCACCTTGCTGAAGGCCCGAAACATTTGTCTAATCGGATGATCACCGAGAGCCCTTCATACTGAGAAACTCAATGACCTTCGCTGACCTCAGGGTTCATACTGGGGAAATCAATTCATATCATGTACATGCATAGAATTCTGGCCTGGAGTGCAAAACACTTAATGTTGTGATAATTAGTTTCTTGTGCTTCGAGAAGTTGCAGTTATTTGATTGAAGACACAGTGAAAATAACTGCATAACTGTAAAATTATATTAGAATTTAAAATACACTGTCTCGAAAAAAAAAAACAAGCAATAATATATATCGTACAAAAATAAGACTGCTTATCGTACTACAGGAGTAAGAATGACAAAATTTTGTACAGGAATAACATTATAACAAACAGAATAATCCTTTCATTTAATTTCTGATGATGTAATAATGACATATTTATTTTTAGCTGTGTGAGGCTTAAATAAAAATGGTGTTTTCGTATGAAGATAAGAGTTTGATCAAAGGTTTACGAGAACTAAAAGGCTGCAGTGGTTCACTTTTTTTTTTTCTTTGTGAATTTCCGACTAAAAAAACTGGACAAAAGGTGGATTAGATTACTTGTTGGTGAAAATTGATCGCACTGGATCAGTATGCCGTGTGGCATTTTTCCGTGATCTCCATTTAAATTAAACTTAAGAACGCAACATTTGAACAGCCCCTTATTATTTTGAGGCTCGAGCGTCGCAATGTCATATGGAGAGCTTTATATCAATGTTTGCGGCAGTTCAAGAACAAAGAGAGATGCATTTCTTGCATTTATTCTTATGTCCTTATATCATGCACAAACAAATAACTCAAAACACTTGTCTTAATGGTGTTGAAATTGGTTTCCTATGCTTAGAGAAGTTACATTATTGTATTGCATTATTTGATTAAAAATACTGTAAAAACTGCACAATTGTGAAATATTATTACAATTTTAAATCAACTTTTTATATTGAATATATCTATTTTGTGTGATGTACTGCTGAATTTTCAAAAAATAAAAAAAATTAATGAAATTATTAATTAAAAAAAACATACAAACTGCCAAGCCACACAACAAAACATACGTCCTTTAATATTGTTAAAATGTGTCAGTTTGTATATACTTAATTATTTTTGTGATGCAAAACTGATTTCTCAAAAATAAAATAAAAATGAAGAGCGCATAAAATTACTAAAATATTGACTAAAATGATAAATATATAGAAAATATAAAAATATAATAAAGATTCTACTCTTAATATAAAAAACTATGACAGAAACTGGAAAAAAAAGTGATCACTGATTGATCATTCATTCATTTATTTGTGAACCTGCAAAATTGAGAGATATTATAAGAATGTAAAATATAGATATTTTTTTTTATTTTGTATATATTTATTTATTTTTGTGATGCAAAACTGATTTCTCAAAAATAAAATAAAAAGAGAAGCGCGTAACAAAATGACTAAAGTATTGACTAAAATGATAAATATATAGAAAATATGAAAATATAATAAAGATTCTACTCTTAATGGAAAAACTGGAAACTCTAACTGGAAAAAAAGTGATCACTGATTGGTCAATTGTTCATTTATTTGTGAAACTGCAAAATTGAGAAATATAAGGATGCAAAATATAGATTTTTTTTGTATATATTTATTTATTTTTGTGATGCAAAGCTGAATTAAAAAAATAAAAAACTTTGCTTAAAGGTGCTGTATGTTCGTTTTTGGCTCTTCTAAGTCATAAAAATACCACAATATGTTTGTAGATATTTAAGAAACATGCTGAGTGAACATTTTTGATTATCTGGAAAACAATGCTGACGTCAGATATTCTGCTTTGAAAATGTGCATTACGTGCTGGAACGGCTGTCTTTGTTTTGGTTCTTTTAACCCACCCAATGCCAGTTTAGCCGATCATATTTCAGCACCCCGGGTTGCCTTGGTTGAAAACATATTTCACTCATTCAGTCAGAAAGGCTCAAAGTATGTGTACTTGACCGAAATGTGACTTCCGGTGGACAGTAATAGCCCCAAAATAAGTCACAGATTCAGAATTCCATATAAGGTGGTTATTTTTTTGCAAATAATATAAATATTAGTAAGTAATGTGTATTTATATAGTCCATTTATCATGTATGGCCATACACACAAAGCACTTCACAATCATGAGGGGGGGTCTCTCCACACCCTGACCAGTGTGCAGCATCCACTTGGATGATGCAATGGCAGCCACTGGACAACCAGCGCGCAATTCGTAAATTTTTGATTTAGTGGCTAATTTGTACGAATTCGTACGATCTACTTCGTACAATTTAGTATGATTTGCTCAACCCCCGATGACGGTTGGGGTTTAGGGGTGGGGTTAGGTGCCATGTCTAATTTTAAAAAAATCGTACAATTTTGTACGACTGAACTCGTACTAATTTATACGAATTAGCCACTTAACTGACAAAACGTAAAATACTTACGTTTTCTCGTGCGATCAGGCTGGTTTATCCTGTTCACCTGTAAGAAATTGAAGCTGTTTCTAAAATATCTATTTCAGGTGTTGGTTAGGACAAAAACTACTTTTAGTATGGAAAACATTTCTGCCCTTGCTTTTAGTTAGAAAATGGTTCAAATCAGTCTTAAATCAGCCTTTTAGGCTCGATAGTCAGGCAAAATCCTATTGCTGTCATCAATCTGGCAACCTGCGCTTGCGTGGACTCTTTAGAGGAGCCGAGTGAAAATGTGTTTTGATCCAGGAGTGCAATACCTAGTTCAACCAATGGGTGTCAAACTTACATACTGCATACTGTTGTTAAAATTAGTTAACATAAAGTTACATACATACATACATTCATGCATACATACATGCATACCAACTGGAAAACCGTGATCACACAAATACACAAACACATACATTAAACACATGCAAGTGCACACATATACAAAAAAGCACACACACCCAAACATATATGGATCTAACACAAAAACACACACAGAATGCTTTGAATGTATAGTGCGTGTGAAAGTCCATCAGTGCAGTGTGTGATTGAGCTGAGATGAGTATTGCTGGTATGATTACAGTGAGCCTCTCTCTCTCTCTCTGTCTGAGCTCAGCGGTGCATGTGATGAAAACGGCCGCTCGTAAGCTCTGATTCAGCGTTTCAGACTGCCTTTATCTCTGAATGGTGTTGTTTACAGTGGCTGTGGAGGACGGATAACCTCTTTCCAAAGAAGAGTCGTGTTGAGGTGGGAAACTGCAGTCTGACACAAGCAGACGCAGGTAAAACTAGCTGAAGAAAGTCAATAAAACTGAGTTACTCGCCAGTTGGATGCTAACTTTATTGGAGCTGAAGTACTGTATGGTTTGAGGTAAACTGTAAACTGAGTTTTAATAAGGCTAGAGGTGGATTCAAATAAAACCCTCTACTGTGCTGATCTCTGTTCTATATATACAGAGATTAGGGCACTTAAGATTAATTTTTTTTGTACATATTTTTAAATACATTTTGAATATTTTAAAAATATATCACATAAGGGTTAAGATAAATGCTTTTTATTAGGTATTAATAAAAGGTATTATTAGGTAACCTATTTATTAGGTTTTTATATAATATATAAATATATATTTATAAATATATATATTTATATATATATATATATATATATATATATATATATATATATATATATATATATATATATATATATATATATATATATATATATATATATATATATATATATATTATATAACTAGGCTGTCTTATATATAACTAGGAAACAGATCGTTTCGGGTTTGTACCTCTTTGATGACACTGTTTTCCAAACAATTTATTGAATCTGTTTTATCGTTCTGCATTGTAGCGGATTAAGTAGCTTTGTGAAGGTGGCAGACAAGATCATAACCAAACTGGTTCAATGGTAATTTCCAATAATTATGTCTTAAAGAGAGCTCAGGACATCTTATGCACCCCAGATCACCCATTGTATTTATACCTGTTGTTTTAGAGTTACTATGCAGGACAAACAGAATTAGAAATTCTTTTATAATGGTGGCCATTAGGTCATTAAATGAGTCCAGCGGGGAGGAAGATGCATCTAAAAAATGATTTATTGTATGTTTAATGGTAAAGATTTAGTAATGTGCACATGAAACTTCGCCTGTGTTTTAGCAACTTGCTGCAATTTTAGCTTCCCTAAACAAGATTATAAAGTTAAGTCTGAGTCTAATTGTATTCCATATTTAATAGTGAAGAGCAATTTACGATACTACTATATAACAACTGTCATATTTTTATAGAATTTAAATTATATTATTACTAAAAAATAAAAAATAAACATATTTTTAGACAATCCAGTCTTTCTCATTCAAGTAAACAGGAACTGTACTTGCCTAAATAAAAATAACTGAAAACATTTGGCAAATCTTGTCGAGTGCACTTCTGATTATGATTTCACCAAATGATGCAGATTAACTTATTTTGACTGGAAAAACAGCTAAATTATTCCACTTTACTGTGTACAAAACATTTTGAGTTGGTTTTTATGTGGTCATATCTACTTCGGACCACTCTCACCACTCAATCCACCATAATTTCCAGGGAAATACACAAAAATACAGCAGTTTTCATGGGTGGCAGAAAATATTTACAACCTTTCATTTTCTCAGTTTCACCACCAGCAGCTTAGGCTAAAAGCTTGTTTAGAGCTTTAAAAACAAATCCACAGTCACTCCTACTAAATATATTTAGTGTTTCAGGCCCGCAAGACAAGCGCACAAATGAAACAGAACAGAAAGTACCTCAAATTGAACTGCTGATATACTGGTAAAGCTAATTCTCATCTCATCACTGCAGAAATTCAGTCCTAATTCAGACTTATTAAAAATGCAGCGTTATTCTCCAGCGGCTCAAATAATAACATTTCCGACAGGATGGCGCGCTGATGCTTCGCTTGATAGAGGAACATTGAGTTTGCAGTCATTTCGGCTAAATGGAGCCTATCGGCAGGACACGTCTTTTCAATGAAAGGACAAGTGCAGCAAGCCATTTCTCACTTTCTCTTTAGCTCCTCATTTTATTTCGCAGATAAAAGCCCATTTGGACGGCAGTGAGCCTTTAACAAGTGACGGCGTCCCGTGTGGAGACTATGCATATTCACACGGCGCTGATAGTTCCCATTTCTGCTCAATTCCCTCCAGCTCGCCGAATGCACAAAAGCAAGCTTCTGCCATCATTAAACCCACACCTCATCATGCCTTCAGGAAGCAGACGTGTTTTCACTCAGGATGGACCCATCGCTTGCTTTTTGCCTTTGAAGTCCCAAATGGCTTCTTTCTGCTGCTTCCAAT
The DNA here is from genome assembly GCF_903798145.1 of Danio aesculapii. Lineage (NCBI taxonomy): Eukaryota > Metazoa > Chordata > Actinopteri > Cypriniformes > Danionidae > Danio > Danio aesculapii. Next base: position 57,947,862 of record NC_079443.1, on the reverse strand, counting down.
TTGGCTTTCAGACAGTCTGGCCTCTTGGCCTCGGCTGCGGGGCCCGATCAGACCCCTTCTTCCTTCTTTGTTTCCCATCTCTCCAGTCTCTTAACTCTGGAACGGGATGCTTTCATCCTACCCTGACAATCCATGACCACCACAGTGCTCTGTGAAAGAGCCTTTTCAAGAAACAGCTCACTCAATAATGAAAATTCAGCCTGTATTTACTTGTGGCGTTACAAACCGACCGGTCTGTGGAGCATAAAAGGAAAGAATCATACAGCAGCTTTACAAGTCTTTGAAAGTTCTGTCATTTTTTCACCCCTGTGATCATAAAAACTGGTATGTGCTTTCCAAACAAATGTATAACTCATTTAACTACCATCAAGCAATATTGTGTTAAAAAGATGTCTAACAGATGTCTAAAAATAGTCCAAAACTAGGCTAGTCATCAAATTCCACTATACAAGGCTTGAAACAAGACCAAACACAGATAAAAGCAAGGCTAATCAAGGTAAAGTCTGTAAGTGAAAATCTAACAGACATCTCAACAAAGTCCAAATCTAGACTTGTCATCAAAAACAGTTAAACAAAGCTAAAAAAACCTTGTTCATCTTTGTTTCCCATCTCTCCAGTCTCTTAAATCTGGAACAGGATGTTTTCATCCTACCTTGACAACCCATGACCACCACAGCACTCTGTGAAAGAGCCTTTTCAAGAAACAGTTCACTCAATAATGAAAATTCAGCCTGTATTTACTTGTGGTGTTACAAACCGACTGGTCTGTGGAGCATAAAATGAAAGAATCATGCAGTAAATTTACAATTCTTTAAAAAGTTGTAATTTATTCAGCATCATGATCTTCTAAACCAAAGCATAACTCATTTAACTCCCACCATGCAATTTTGTGTTGAAAATGTCTAATAGATGTCTAAGAGATGTCTAAAAATAATCCAAAACCAGACTAGTCATCAAATGCCATTAAACAAGGCTTAAAACAAGGCTAAACAAGGATAAAAACAAGGCTAAACAAGGATAAAAACAAGGCTAAACAAGGATAAAAACAAGATTAAACAAGGATAAAAACAAGATTAAACAAGGATAAAAACAAGGCTAATCAAGGCAAAGTTTGTAAGTGAAAATCTAACAGACATTTAAGCATAGTGCAAATCTAGACTAGTCAACAGTTAAACAAGGCTTAAAAAAAAAACTAGTATGTGCTTTCCAAAAAAACAGTATAACTCACTCAATTTACTCCCACCATCCAACTTTTTTGTTTTTTTAAAGATGTCTAGTAGATGTCTGTCAGACTTCTAATAGATGTCTAAACAGTCCAAAACCAGACTAGTGATCAATTGTAGTTAAAAGGGTAAAAATAGGGTTAAATAAGGCTAAAGATAGGCATAACCTAAGCTAAGTATATCAGTGAAAATCTAATAGACGTCTAAACAGTCCAAAAGACTAATCATCAAACACAGTTACTCATGGCTAAAAAAAGGCTAAGTTTGACAGTGAAAATAATCTAATAGACGTCTATAGTCCAAAACTAGACTAGTCATCAAATACCACTATGCAGGGCTATAACACCCTCTTTCATCTTTGTTTCCCATTTTTTAACTCTGGAACAGGATGCTTTCATCCCACCCTGACAATCCATGACCACCACAATGCTCTATGAAGTAACAATTTGTGACATCACAAACCGACCAGTTTATAAAGCATAAAGGAAAGAATCATGCAGCAACTTTACAACTATTAATTTGGAATTCGTTGAAAAAAAATTGTCATTTATTCACTCTTGTGAGCTTCTAAACTTATGATGTGTTTTCCAAACAACAATACAACTCATTTAACTGCCACCAAGCAATACTGTATTTAAACAATGTCTAATAGATGTCTAACAGATGTCTAATAGACGTCTAAACAGTCCAAAAACCAGTTAGTCCCAGTTAAACAAGGCAAAAATAGGGCTAAACGAGGCTAAACAGGCAAAATCTGTCTGTGAAAATCTAAATAGACGTCTAAACATAGTCCAAATCTAGACTAATCATCAAATACAGTTAAACATTGCTAAGACTAAGTTTGACCGTGAAAATATAATAGACATCTAAACATAGTCCAAATCTAGACTTGTCACCAAATACAGTTAAACACAGCTAAAAAAAAAACCCTCATCCATCTTTGTTTCCCATCTCTCCAGCCTCCTATTTCTGGAACAGGATGCTTCCATCCTACCCTGACAACCAATGACCACCACAGCACTCTGTGAAAGAGCCTCTTCAAGAAACAGCTCACTAATGAAAATTCAGCTGTATTTACTTGTGGTGTTACAAACCGACCGGTCTGTGGAGCATAAAAGGAAAGAATCATGCAGTAAATTTACAAGTCTTTAAAAATTATGTCATTTATTCACCTTTGATATCTTATAAACCAAGTATGTGCTTTCCAAACAAAAGTATAACTCGTTCAACTCTCACCAAGCAATTTTGTGTTTAAAAGATGTCTAATAGATGTCTAACAGATGTTTAAAAATAGTCTAAAACTCGATTAGTTATCAAATACAGTTAAACACAGCTAAAAACCCCTCTTCCATCTTTGTTTCCCATCTCTCCAGGCTCCTAATTCGGGATAAGGATGCTTTCATTCTACCCTGACAACCAATGACCACCACAGCACTCTGTGAAAGAGCCTTTTCAAGAAACAGTTCACTCAATAATGAAAATTCAGCCTGTTTTTACTTGTGGCGTTACAAACAGACCGGTCTGTGGAGCACAAAAGGAAATAATTATGCAGTAAATTTACAATTCGTTAAGAGTTCTGTCATTTATTCACCCTAGTGATCTTCTAAACCTAATATGTGCTTTCCAAACAAAAGCATAACTTATTTAACTCCCACCAAGCCATTTTATGTTTAAAAGATATCTAATAGATGTCTAAAAATAGTCCAAAACCAGATTAGTCATCACATGCAGTTTAACCAGGCAAACTAGGGCTAATCAAGGCTAAAGACAGGGCTAAATGGGCCAAATCTGTCGATGAAAATCTAGTGGACATAAATCTAAACATAGTCCAACTCTAGACTAATCATCAAATACAGTTAAACATGGCTAAGGCTAAGTTTGACTGTGAAAATCTAATAGACATCTAAACACAGTCCAAAACTAGACTAGTCATCAAATACAGTTAAGCAAGGCTAAAAACCCCTCTTCCATCTTTGTTTCCCATCTCTCCAGTCTCTTAATTCTGGAATGGGATGCTTTCATCCTACACTGACAACCCATGACCACTACAGCACTCTGTGAAGAAACAGTTTATTTGTGACGTCACAAACAGACCAGTTGACCGAGCATAAAGGGAAAGAATCATGCAGCAACTTTACAATTCTTTGAATATCCTGTCATTTATTCACCCTTGTGATCTACTAAACGTAGTATGTGCTTTCCAAACAAAAATAGATCTTCAGCCTGTATTTACTTGTGGCATTACAAACAGTGTGGAGCATAAAAGGAATCATGCAGCAAATTACAATTGCATTCATTTGAAATTCTTTGAAAATTCTGTCATTTTGTCATCCTTGTAATTTTCTAAACCATGTGCTTTCCAAACAAAAATATAACCAATTTAACTCCCACCAAGTAATTTTGTATTTAAAAGATGTCTAATAGATGTCTAACAGACGTCTAATAGATGTCTAAACATAGTCCAAAACTAGACTAGTAATCAAACGGCGTTAAACAAAGCTTAGAACAAGAATAAATAAGCATAGACACATCTAACAGATGTCTAATAGACATCTAAACATAGCCCAAATCTAGACTAATCATCAAATGTAGTTAAATAAGACTTTAAATAAATTGGTGTTTAACTTAATTAACCGTTTATTTAACCTAGTTAAAATGTTTAAATGCACTTTAAGCTGAATACCAGTAAAAATCTATGTACTCTTATAAAGAAATTAGTTATTAGAAGGTAGTTATTAAAACTATTGTTTACAATGTGTTTAAAATCTTCTGTTCATTAAACAGCACTAAGAAATAAAACTTACCAGGAGGGCTAATCATTTTGCCTTCAACTGTATCTATATGCAAAGAATAGATCACAAAATATGATATTTGACAGATGTCCTTTAAGGATATTTATACATCTTAATATTTTTTGATGTAATTAAAAACATATGGCAATTAATTTACCCAATTCAATACAAATGATTTGCACATTAAGAAAATAAAGTTAGCTCCAAAATCGTAAGCCAAATATTGAGTTAAATGAAAAAAAAAAACATATAAAAAGCAGCATTAGAAATAATCTATGGATCAAAAAAGAAGATACTTTGACTTTTTTTTAAAAATTCAATGACAGAAAACGATTTTGTCACTAGTGTTTTGGTTCTCAGCATTCATCAATATTTCTTTTACGTTTTATAAAAGTCATGAACACTCTCAGAAAAAAAACGGTACAGTGTTGTACCAAAGAAGATACAAACCCTTGTCACTGGGGCAGTACCTTTTTATGGAACAGAATTGTACTTGAACTAATTTGAACCATTGCAGTACCTTTAAGGACATGATTTGTACCATGTGAAACCAAAACGTACCTTTGGTTTTTTTAAACCTGCAGATTCAATATTGTAGCTTCATCTAAGGTACAAATCTGATCCATGAAGGTACCGCTACAGTGGCAAGACACTTTGTACCTTAACATTGTCAAATGTGTTCCTTCAATAACCAATTAAAAGCATTTGCTCAATCCAAAATGGGTCAATTTATTCTCAGTAAATATAAAGCATCAAATACATTTTCAAACAATGTTTTTTAAATAAGTTTCTTTTTGTGTGAAAGCAGCTTTTCCATGTACAATAAAGAATAAAAAAACGCTTTAACATCAATCAAGAGATCTATTTTGAGCTAAACATTTCACAACACTTTTCACAAAAACTTTACAGAAACGCATTAACCCATGTACAATATAAAACTTTTTTCTCCAATTTCCACACAATACCTTTGTAATTACTTAAAAGTTTAATTTAATTTTAATTTACTTAATTTTAAAATAGAAATCGAAAAACTCAAAAGTATTGTAACAAGTTATGCACAATGTTTGATTAGTTGTACAATACTAAAATGTCTGCATGAACACTTTGCATATGCCGGACTTTTGCCAGCTCACATGCGCAAATGCCAAAAGGAGCAGATATCAATAATGAAATGTATTAATCAGAAAATGCTGATCAAATGTTTATTAAAATGCCTTACATTGAGTTTACAATATAGTTTTGTTTACCATTTGTTTTGTAATATAGAACTTGAGTTTCTTTAAACACACAGTATGCTTTTAAATAATGATTCATGTTTTAATATGTAAGAGATACTGTAATAAAGGAGTTGTCCTAACACTTTTGTATCATTTTAATGAGAAAAATTGTGTGCCTTAATTTTAATTGTACCATAAATCGTACAGAACAGTATCATAAGAGTTTTTTTTCCTGTACCATATAAGGTATAAGGTAAACCTTAAGGGACGTTATTTGTACCACCATGTACCTTTTTTTCTGAGAGTGCAGGTTTTCATCAACAAGTTAATCATGACAGAAATGTAATTTTGAGGTTAATTATCCATTTGATGATTTTTAAAATGTGGGTTAATATTGACAAACGCAAACACTTCCTCCACAACCATTCCGGTTTTTCCTATAATTCTGCACTCTCATTGTATACAATTACATCATTTCACCTCTAGACTATATATTTTTATGTCCATCTAATTATTTGTTAAGTAGCTACACAATGGGCAGAATAATGTGCAGTCAGACGGTCATTATCATAAAACAATCCCCTTCGGGACACCAGAGATCACATCGTTGAGGTTTATTTAATAACAATGATGAGCTGAATGTACATTTCACATACCATAGCAAGCTTCTTCTGCATTTTGCCCCAGTCCGTAATCCATGATTCTCATTATTCTTCATTTAACACACACATTATGTAAAGCAGTGTCCTTATTGTTATCCCCAGCAGCCTGATAAATTGCTTTTTCTATATTTCAGACCTGCAAACGTCAGCTTCCCAGACCAGATGTTAAACACAGATGTTAAGAATCATGATAGACATCCATAATAACAGACACAAAAAAAAAAACATGTATTATTAACAAGCTGTAAAGATGCAGTCTTTAACGTGCCCCTGAATGATGCGTAACTGGGGAAAATCAGTGTTAAACACTTCTGTCAACCACAGACAGCCCCTAAAAGTAAACAGCGCTGTGTTTTAGCCTAGTTTAAACAGCGGCGTTTGATTGGAATTACCTGGAGGCCTGGAATTGCTATTGATTTATTAAGAGATACTGTTAAAGGAATCGCGCCTAATGGAATTGAATTCGGGAAAGGAGTGAACCGCTGCTTATCTTCTCAGCCTCAGACACCTTTTTTTGGTCCCTGGGTGAAAGTAAGTGTTCATGATCTTCCAAAAGTTCAATTACCTGCCACAGGAGCTGCCTGTGTAGTGGTAAATGTAGCTTGGATTAACTGTAGTTCTGCATAATGTGCACTATCCAAAGCTTATCAGCACCAAAATAGTAGCTGATTATATTAAAGCTATTTCAAGAGAGTCAAGTTGTTAAACTCTTTCCCCACCATTTTTAAAATGTATTTATTATTTCGCCAGTCAGTATTTTAACCATACCTGCCAAAATTTGGTTCATTAAATCCGGGAGACCGGAGAGGGGGTGGGTGGTGGGTTGGTGTCGTTGGTGGTTGACAGAACCGAGGGGAGAGAGAGAGAGAGAGGGGGGGGGGGTTGTGAAGTGAAGAATGGGTTGGTTGGAGGGGTTTGGGGGCGGGAAGGGGCAGGTGATGAGGGGTTGCAGGCTTAGTGTAGAGTGGGGGAAGGGGGGTGGGGGGGTTGCGTTGGGGGGGTTGGGATTTGGTGCGCGCGCACTGAATAACGGGAAGCAGGTATGGAGATGGTTGTGCTTTGGGCTTGGTGTGCATGGGGACTGTACCTAAAAGCTGAGAGGGGGGGTGGAATTCTGGGAGTTTTCCGGGAGACAGAACAATATGGGAGATGGGTCTGAAATACGGGAGACTCCTAGGAAAAACAGTAGTGCTGGCAGGTGTGATTTTAACACAACAGTATTTTCGGAAGATAGTGATTGATAATTATTCCTATAACACTGAAGGGTGGTTGTCTGCTATTACTGACCCTGTTCAAATCCCGCATCTACCACCTGTTCAGAAATCAGAGCTGCTAGGTTGTAACTTATATTGCCAGATTGAGGTAAAGTGCTTCGAGATTTATTATTTTATCAATTGTGTGAGGTGATGAGCTTCATACAAGATCTGGCAACTTGACAATCATGGATATAAGGTGATTTTTTTAACATAGGCTCATTATGAAAACTTAGCCCTATATACATTTTTGGCGATCGCAAACTATCCAGCCAGAAATGCCTATGGCTGCATTTAGTCTTGAAAACAAAAGTCATTCCTTTTTGCGCTAACCAGCTGACCACTTACCTCTGTTTGGACCGCTTTTCCGCTCGTCCAGTTGCTCGCCGTGTACGTTGGAGGATCTGAGACACAGAGTGGAGTTCACCACTACAATGGGGTTCGAGTCCGGTGAAGAACGGTTCTAGAAAGCAGGTAAGACAAAAAATAAAAAACAAGTGAATAAAAAGGGTGAGAATGTGGTAAAATCTGAAAACATGGTAAAAATCAGGAGGCCGCGAGGGTTTTTCTTTTTCTGGTTTGCTTTTGAAAACACTATCAGTTGTGTTTAGGAAAGTGGGTGGGCTCTGGTTAATCTGTGCTTTTGAAAAGACTATCGGTTGGTTTTAGGGAAGGAGGAGAGTGGGTCAGCTGATCCATCGGTCAGCAGACTCTGGTGGATTTACGTGAGAACAGCAGGAGCAAATGGCACTCATAAGATAAATTTAAGATCTGAAAAAGCGTACACAGCGGCCTCTGGTGGAATCGCGAAAACAAAAACTGCCAAAAAAAGCTCCTGGGATGCATTTGGTGCTCTCCAGAAACGTAAATAAGGGTACATGTTCGGAATGAGCAAGGGGTTGGATTTTTCATAACTATATAGGGTCATACACATTAAGGGAGTTTCCCAGGAGAAATAACAAAACGTGAGGGAGGTGGGAGATAGGTGTAAAATATGAGAGACTTTTAGGAAAACTGGGTGTGTTGGCAGAAGCATTGAAAACATGCATGGGAAGCCAAAAAATCCATTAATAGTAAGGATCCATTCTTTAATAAATTACAGAAAATACAACCTATCAATTTCTATTCTAAATTTTGACTCCAATCTGGTGAAAAAAGTAAAAGTAAATACACTTGAAACATTTAGTTTTGATTGATTGGTTGGTTGGTTAAATGATGCAAGCAGATACAAAAATATAAAACTCAAAAAAATAAAATAAAATAAATAAATAAATAAATAAATAAATAAATAATTAATTAATTAATAAAAAAAAAAGATAATAATAATAATTATTATTTGTTGTTATTATTATTATTGTTATTATTATTATTTCTGAAACATTAGCAGAACATGCTATATTACATTATTATTATTCATTCATTCATTTTCTTTTCAGCTTAGTCTCTTTATTAATCAACCGTCGCCACAGCAGAATGAACCACCAACTTCTCCAGCATATGTTTTACACAGCGGAGACCCTTCCAGCCACAACCCATCACTGGGAAACACCTATACACTTTCACATTCACACACACACTATGGTCAATTTAGTTTATTTAATTGACCTATAACTCATGTCTTTGGACTGTGGGGGAAGCCAGAGCTCCCAGAACAAAATATATATTGGCCCAAATATAATTTGAGGTTGCAAAGATAAAATTTCCGGTGCATAAGCGACCAAAACGGTTGCAATTTCAAGTCCTGTGTTTGAGTATTACCTCTGCTACAAAGCTGTTGTTTAAAAAAAAAAAAAATGCATTGGCGCATTAAGACACACTCCACTATTTCTCGCTAAAAACATTAGCCTGTTAGTGGAAAAACGACACTGCTTAAACCTGCAAAGGCACTGTCACGCTACTAAAAAATGTATAGTCAGAGGCTTCGCTACCTTTAGTTTGTTTCTCCGGTCTCCAACCACATGAGGCAGAAAACAGTTTACCTGGAGATCAGAAAGTGTTGTTCTCATTAGGGATGACAATAGTCAGTGAAGCCCCAATCCTCACCAACAGCTCATTTGTCAAAATGTGCCTGCATTTAGCAGACTTTCAGCAAAAATACACCCATAATTGCATCAATTAGCAGCAGAATGGGGAAAAACAGAACCAGCAGTTTGGTGTGGAGATAAATGCTGGTGCGCAGGATGGAGAACATTTGCCATACTGGTCCTAACACATCCCAAATTATAGAAAGAGGGCTCCAAAAATTAGTATTTTTGGCTTTCCTCACTGACGGTAAGAGCGAGCTCCTTTGAAGATATTCTCCGAAGTGGATAAATCTGAAAATGCGGTTTTCTTACAGACTGTGAAAATGATGACTCTTGTTTTGTTACGTGATGCATATCGCACGCACAGATCTACTGTTTTACCTGCTTCGCTGCGCCTGCCGTCCATAGTGTTGTTAAAAATAAATGTTGCTTTGTACAGTTTTCATATTACATTCCAGCAGAGATGACAGAAAATTGCTATCCTGCGGCAACATACGAGAGGAATTGCTCTTTAGATTGTGCCAGAAGAATTGATAAGGTCTGGTCTCGCTGTAACATACGTCTAATGTGAGGTTTTTTTATTGTTGTACATAATATTGTGTTTTCCAGAAGAAGCCTGGACAGAGAGTACATCTTCAAGTGTATAAAGAGATTAATGCAGTGGAAATTTTATTAGTAAAAAGGCTAATATGAATCATACTTTATATTCTGATATGCAATTGAAGGCAAAATGATTAGCCCTGCTGTGAAATTTGAATTCTTTTTCATATATTTTTCCAGTGATGTTTAACAGTGCAAGGGTGATTTTCACAGTATTTCATATTAGATTTTTTTTTTCTGGAGAATGTCAACAAAATTTGTTGTAGTTTGGCTGGAATAAAATAATTCTTTTTAAGATGAATATATAATTAGCATCCTTAATATTTTTATTTATTTATTTTTATATTTATTTTCATTTGTCTACTGATCAAAGCACTGTTATACAATGACTTGCCAAATTACCCTAACTTACCTAGTTAAGTCTTTAAATTGCACTTTTAGCTGAACACTAGTATCTTGAAAAATATCCAGTAATATATTATGTACTGTCATCATGGCAAAGACAAAAAATCAGTCATTATAACAAATTAAAAATGTGTTGAAAAAATTCTCCTTGTTAAACAGCACTTGGAAAATATTTTCAGTTTTTTATTTTAATAATTTTGACTTCAGTTACACACTCATTGGTCACTTTATTAGGTACACCTTACTAGTACCGGGTTGGACCCCCCTTTGCCTTCGGAACTGCCTTAATCCTTCGTGGAATAGATTCAACAAGGTACTGGAAATATTCCTCAAAGTAATACTCAGTTGGTACTAATGGACCCAAATTGTCCCAAGAAAATATCCCCCACACTATTTCACCACCAGCACCAGCCTGAACCTTTAATACAAGGCATGATAGATCCATGCTTTCATGTAATTGAAGCCAAATTTTGACCCTACCATCTGAATATCGCAGGAGATAGAGACTAATCAGGCCAGGCAACGTTTTTCCAATCTTCTGTTATCCAATTTTGGTGTCAGTTTTTGCCTGTGTGAATTGTAGCCTCAGTTTCCTGTTCTTAGCAGACAGGTTGGAAGTGTTGTTCATTCAGAGATGCTTTTCAGCATATACCTCGGTTGTATCTTGATTATTTTTTTCAGTAAACTCTAGTGATGGTTAAAATCAGCAGTTTCTGAAAACTCAGACCAGCCCGTTGTGGAGAAAAAGGAATTTATTTTTATTACATTTGTGTCTTTATTTTATATTAGAAAAAATGTTTAGACTGACAACAGATTAATCAATCTTTTTTATTTGTATGATACCATATATTGACCAGGCATAATACTACTTTCTTACTGTGTTGCATACATTTTAGAAGGAACTGCTGACAAGAGGGAAATAGCAGAATAAGAATATAGTGTGGGGGGCGGCCTTGTTCCAGACTGCTGTCTAATAAGAAGTCTAGACATGTCAAAGGGAGCATGATGCCTGTAGAAAGTTGTTTAGTTCTGGTATGCAGAGGTGTTGCAGAAAGAAGAAGTATGTCTGGGTGCAACACTCAAAAGACTGCAGAATGACTGATAAGTAGGCCCACACGGAATCTGCACGCGCAGAATTCCGCAGATTTTTAACCCATCATTAATTATGTTTATTTACTTGAGTAAATGTGTTAATCTATATTTATTAAGTTAATAAATTTATTTCAGTAATATTATTGACTGATATGAAAATGTTGATCTGATTTATGTACAATGCAGTTTGTACAGTAATATTTTCTGTCTTTTAGTAGAGATATTATATGAGAGACTTGCTTTGTTTACCAAATAAAGTGGATCTAATTGGATTTGCATTTTAAACATTACATAATAGTTAAAAAGATATTATTTTTTTTATTTCACATATTAAGGTTTTAGTTATGAGACTCCCAAAATAATTCCGCAGAAATCCGCAGTTTTTTACCAAAATTCTCAGCAGAAATAGCAAAAAACGTCCGCAGATTCCGTCTGTCCCTACTGATAAGTGAGGTTACACCAAAACTCCACCTGTTAATATCAGTTGTGTATATATGCTGGAGTCAGGGAAATGTAAGTTAGTTGTGAACCTCCTGAATGTAATCCTTGTATTGCATTGGGGTAACATAACCCAGAGCTCAGTCATCGAATTATTCATTTGGATCTAATAAATTACTAATATTTCTGGCATTGAAGAAAACCCTCTCCTGACCTTTTCTTTATTGAACACGCATGGAATTGGCTTAACATTTCAACACCGTTTGGCACCAACAACCATGCCACGTTCTTCAAAGTCACTTAAATCAGCTTTCCTCCCCATTCTGATGCTCGGTTTGAACTGCAGCAGATCGTCCTGACCATGTCTACATGCCTAAATGCAACGAGTTGCTGCCATATGATTGGCTGATTTAAAATTTGCGTCAACGAACAGTTGAACAGGTGTACCTAATAAAGTGGCCAGTTAGTGTATATAAACAAACAGAAAAATATGCAAAACTACAACAAAAAAAAAGTGTACATAAATGCAATTCATTACACAACTAAAATGAACACTACAAACGTAGATTATCAGTTGTTTAAATGCAGTTTCTTGCACACTATTACTATATCATACTATTATTATGGTGTAATTTTCAGAGATGGTTAATATGAATGCTTCTAATTAACTGCTGCATTCATGAGTTCAAATAAAAAGGTGTGTGATTTGGTAACAAAGCTTAATGTGGCAAAAATTGAGTAACAAATGCCATGCATTAACACTCTTCATTCGTTTTAACTCTAATAACAGTCAGATTGTAAGATAATAGTTGAGTCGTGTAAGGTTATATTGCTCCTCCAGTTTGCGAGGCATTTTTGTTCCATTTGGTGGGATTTTTTGCCATTCAATGCAGTTAATTTCCAACCCCAGTAGTGTGTTATTTTTAAATCAATAGAGCATTAAACTGTGAGTGCCACTCAGTAAAGATATAAGATGCAATAATCAATGCAATAAAATGTTGCCAGATTTATAGTTATCTGTTTTGGATTTGCATTTCTATTCAATTCAATTCACCTTTATTTGAATAGGGCTTATACAATGTAGATTGTGTCAAAGCAGCTTCACATAAAAGGTCATCGTAAATAGGAACAGTGTAGTTCAGTTTGTAGTGTTTAAGTTCAGTTCAGTTGAGCTCAGTTCAGTGTGGTTTAATAATCACTACTGGGAGTCCAAACACTGAAGAGTAAATCCATCGATGCGCAGCTCTACAGATCCCGAACCATGCAAGCCAGTGGTGACAGCGTGGCATCATAAAAAAAGCTAAAGCATCACAAAAACAAGTACAGTAAGAATAAGCATTATATAATATAGCAAAAATGCCACTACATTTCAAGCCATCTAAATGACATTTTCTCCATATTAAGAGTGCAAAATTTACAGATCAGGAACAACATGAGATCATTTTGACTTTCAATTGCATTACATTACACTAAAGAAAGAATGCTAATGAACACTGACCTCTCGAGTTTCATCATTACTAACACAGTTCACCAATTCAGTAGAAAACATTTAGAAATATCATCATAACTTGTGTGGCTAGAACAAAACTTTTCATTCTGTGGTTAGAAGCATTGAGTTTCTTCTTAAGACATATGTGCATAAATAGACCATGTACTTGAGCAAAATTAGCAAGCACTGTTTTAGCAGATGTACATATGTACTTTTACCGCAGCACAACCCAATGCCATACGGCAAACTAATAAAGATAAATAATGCAGAACAGAAATAGCACAGCCGTCCATAGATGTTTTTTTTATACGACAGCAATTTGATATTATGTGAAGCTCACACAGTTGAAGTCTGAATTATTAGCCCCCCGGAATTATTAACCTCTCTATATTTTTCCCCCTTTTGTTGAATGGAGAGAAGATTTTTTTAGCACATTTCTAAATATATTAGTTTTAATAACGCATTTCTAATAACGGATTTATTTTATCTTTGCCATGATGACAGTAAATAATATGACTAGATATTTTTCAAGACACTTCTATACAGCTTAGTGACATTTAAAGGCTTAACTATGTTAACTAAGTTAGTGTAATTAGGCAAGTTATTGTATAAGGATGGTTTGCTCTGCAGACTATCGAAGAAAAAATATAGCTTAAAGGGGCTAATAATTTTGACCTTAAAATGGATTTTAAAAAAATTAAAACTGCTTTTATTTTAGCCGAAATAAAACAAATAAAACTGTCCAGAAGAAAAAATATGATCAGATATACTGTGAAAATGTCCGTGCTCTGTTAAACATCATTTGGGAAATATTAAAAAAAAAAAAAAAAGAAATCTTCAACTGTACATTTTAAACGCAAGACGTTACAGTATTGAATAAGTACATTTCTTGATCATGATAACTAAATATTTTGCTGAGCGCTTTGTTCTTCTACCTTATTTGGTTTATATCTGTTATGCATGAATGGAAAAATACTAAAACTGCCAATAGGTGGCAGTAACTCCTAAGTTCCTGGGTTCTATTTTAACGATCTAGGTACAAAGTCTAAAACGTATGGCACAAAACCACTTTTGCTATTTTAAGGTCAGAAAAATATACTGTTCTACGCACTCCACTGAAGACATTCATTAGCCTACATATTTAATAGTTTAAGCGCAAAGACTTGTTTCAAAACTATTTCTAAATTCAGTTCTAATTTCCAGCAAATGAATAAATGAACAATAATAACGAAGTGTGGTCAAATGACTAAGTTATATCCAAACACACACTCTATGCTGCTTATGGTCCAAACCTGACAGGCGAACAAATCTAAGCTTGTCTTTAATAAAACAAATATAAATATGCATAAAATAAATAACACTAACAACAACAATAACAAAAATAATAACATTATGCAAAAGTAAGTTGCCTTGAATAAACTGAAAAAGTCCTCTAAGATGGAGGCATGGAGGCAGTGGTTTATTTTTTTGTAAAATTTAATCCTTTATTTTTTTCATATGTAAAGATATATGCCTTGCTGTAGATCCTGTGTGTTTTAAGCAATGTATAAGCATTTAAGGCACACAATTCAGCTAGTCTCTTTTAGTATTCCTCAAAATAGCAAAAAAAAGTATTATTAAAATAGTATTATTAAATTATTCACTTAATTTATTCATGAAACTATTTTCATTGTGAAAAAAAAAAAACTGACAATATGTTACTTGTAGCTTGATAAACTGTTGAACAGTTTTGGGCTCTTTCTTGTGGAATTATACTGTACTTAACCATATCATAGGCTGTGTGACTCTGGATCAAAGATCAGGCTTAAAGGTGCTGTATGTATGTTTTTGACTAGAAATGTGACCGTCGCTGGACAGTAGCAGACTCCGAAATTAGATGTAGATTCAGAGTTCCGCATGAAGTTATAATTAGCAAGTAATTTTAATATTACATACATAAACATTAGATGAGCAGCTTGCATAGTAACCAAATGTCCTAACAACATGCTACATAATGAGATTCGCAGGGTTAACAAATTTGTCAGTTTACAGCCATTCAGGGTGCTTTCACACACACACGCACACACAGACAGAGAGAGAGAGAGGGGGGGGGGGGCACTACCTGTTGAATAGTTGGTAATATTTCCGAAAGATTACCATGTCACAGTTTAGAAAAATTAACGACTCCTCCTGAAGATACTTGCAATGTGCCTTCGCCGTTTGCAACGCATTAAAACATTGTTTTTCAGCTGCAGTCGTGCTTCATTCTCAATATGTATAGTTTGTCTAAAGTGATGTATACAAACTATATAGTATACTATAAGCAGGGATACAATCAGCCAGCGCAGTCATCCCTCCATAGTAAAAAGCGACATTTTGTGTCTGCCGGTTTGTTTACTTGCGGGATTTCCATTGCCATTTTACCACACGTGAATTCTGACCAATCGAAAAGCAGTTTAGAAAATATGTTCAATAACATCTGGACAATGAGTGATGTGGATTTTGTCACATGACTGCATTTTGGTTCTTTTCAACTGGTTCAGACCAAAGCAATCAGTGTGGTGTGAAAACGACACAAAGACGGCAGAAAATGCTACAATGTATCATTTGTTGCCCTTGGTCCGGACCAAATGAAGCAAACTACAGATGTGAAAGCACCCTCAGAAGAGCAGAATAGTGCACTTACTGCACTCCAACAAAATGGTAAGGTTTATAATCTACATATTAAACCTCTTTAAACATTGTTGAATGTAAATGCTCAATAGTCAGACACCCTCCTGTTGGTGTCGTCAATCTGGCAACCTGTGCTTGTGTGTGTTTTAAAGCAGGCAACCACTGGGTGTCAGACTTGCATACTGCACCTTAAAGTTGTGCAATTACATCTGTACAATACATTTGTGCATATTTTTTTTTCTTTTATGCCAAAAATCTTTCAAATTTTAAGATTGTAAAGATATGTCCTTCTGTTAAAATATCAAAAGCTAATTTTAATAGTAATATGCTAAGCTACGAAAGTAATTTAGACAACTTCAAAAACTTTTTTTTTCAAAATTCATTCATTCATTCATTCATTCAGTCATCACTAATCCATTTCTTCGTTCATTTTCCTGAGTCTTTATTTTAAGGTAGCCACAGCGGAATGAACTGCCAACTATTCCGGTATGTGTTTTACGCAGTGGATGTCCTTCCATCTGCAACCTATACTGGGAATTTTTTTTTATATTTAGATAAACAAATAACACACAAGTTAAAAATAAAAATTGTTTGTCGTTTTGTGGTCCAGGTATATACAGATATATACAAGTATGTGTGTGTGTGTGTGTGTGTGTGTATTTTGTATAGATTTACATTCAAGTATAATGAAACATAAGAGAAATCTATATAAAATGGACCCCTTGGCTACTACGAACTATGTTTACATGTAATTTAAAATGATCACACACTATTTCACTGCAAATTGCATGGTGACATTACCACTAGCTACAGACACTGGTTAGTTTATATGGAGCGTAATTCAGCAATCAATTGAGAAGAGCATTCAGAGGAAATAACAGACCCACTGAAAGCTAATCTTTACAGCGAGGCGTCACGACCAGCGGTAAATCAAATCAGCGGGCAGTTAAGGGTCATCTACTACACATCTGACTGATAAACCTGTGGCGCGAGCAGAGTCAGGCCCCGGGCTGCAAATGCAGAAACCCAGAGCGCACCATCACAAGCCAAAGATAACAAGCTGTATTTCAAGCCCTCGCAGCTCCAGCGCTGGACCATTTGAGGATGATTGCGGCTTACAGCGAAACATATGTCACTGGCGACGAGTAGGGCTGGGCGATATGACAAAAAATCTCACATCACGGTGTAAGTCATCTCATATCCTGATGATATATTCATTATATAGTACCACTTGTGCAAATTCAATCAATTAAATAGTTTGCATACAATGACAATTCTATATAATAACAAAAATCTTATTTTAACAAACGTTGTAACTTGACGTTTTTGCCTTTATTGGGATATGACTATGTAAAAAGGAGGCAAAGTTCAAGAAAGAGAAGAGGCGCGGTCGATACTTGCGCACCTCTTAAAAATAATTTAACTGCACATTGCACGTTTGCACTACATCAACGATGATTGGAAGCTGTGCCAGAAAAGCCTGGAGACTGCATATTTTCCATTACAATGAAATTATTATTTACATTAAAATATCTGTTTACAGAAGATTCAAGAAATGCACCGTTTAAAATATTATTACAGGAGTTTTTATTTAGAAGAAATATAGCTTATTTACTACTTTTAATATGAAAAACACTGAAAATAAATTATTTTGTTTTCAAAAGTGCAAGTTATGTCTGTTCTGTTCTGACAGGTTTTAGAAAATGTGTGTTTTAATTTCAGTTGTTCATAGTTGATGTTCAACAAATCATCATAGATAGTAGATAATGTGTTTCCTTCAATTGTTTTAAAATCAAGTAATCCACCCTATATTCAAGAATCTCTAATGTGAGCATATTTACAGTACAAAACTTGTCAGTGAACTATGAAGGCAAAAACTAAAATAAATAAAATAAATAAATAAATAAATAAATAAAAATAAATAAATAAATAAAAAATAAAAAATAAATAAATAAATAAATAAATAAATAAATAAATAAATAAAAATAAATAAATAAATAAGTTAATTAATCGTGTGTTCAATTAATCGAGATTTTGATTTTAGACCAAATCTCCCAGCCCTATTTAGTTTTCAGAAATCGTGATTTTACATTGACAATTTTATACAAAAATTAAATAACCTTTTTTATATCACCCTTTTAAAATATGACTGTTAAGCGATGGTGGCAATTTTCACAATAGAGATATAGAGAGATATATAGTACTATATTTCAACTCATTATCCGCATTAAACAGTTTTTACAGTGATTAATGAGATCATCTTCAAGGCAGGACTTTCTGTGTGAAATTTGTCAAAGAAAAACACGTTACATTTATATTAATACCTCCTCATGTACAGTAGAGGTGAATGAGGTGCAGAGAAGGGATTGATCGAATAGGCCTGTTGATGGAAGGTTTGCGATGAAATGTAATGCCCCCTTGTAAAAGTATTTTGTAGTATTTTCACAATACAAAAACACAGTGTTTTACTTTGATACATTTTGTGGCTGCTGTATTTTGTAGTTTATTTTGATACACTTAAAACTGAAGTATTTCGTATTTGTTTCTAAAATACATTTAAATGTATTTTTGCCCATCCCTGATTGTACATTCTGCATCATTTGGTGTGTACGCAGCACAACATGTTTGAACAGACAATCGTGTATTCAGCATTATATTCCATTGCTATTTCAAATATGGTGCTCAAAACAGTATCTGTCAAGCTGCATTTACAGCAGATGTGGATTAAGCATCAAGCACGAGTGACGAGTGCGGCGCAATTCGTGGGAATGATTTAATTAAGCAGTGCAAGTTGAGCATTTTTGCGTTTGACAAAAATCGGAACTTCAGCAGACATTCGCATTGCGTTCACTAATCAGGAGCTTGCTCTAGTAGGAGCGTTATTATAACGTTGTGCCTATTGTTTGTGTCCAGATGGGCTCGGTTCCGTCTGAAGCACCGCTGAAAGCCTTCATCATCCAGGTATAGTTTCTGGAGGAATTGATGAACTCACAGAGCTGGGTGCACCTCTGAAAGGCTGTAGTGCACTCAGACACGGCGCCGAACAAACATATGCTGTTTTTCAGCCTTCCTAAAGCACTTAAATACAGCTACTCTCTCAATAAAATCCAGGCAGACAGAAGACACGAATCCACATCTATTACTCAGTGAATTTCATGCACGAATAAAGCGAATTTGATGTGCACATGAAGCGAGTAAACTCAATGTTCACGCATCTATTTATGGACAATTAGCATGATTTATTTAAATTGGCAGTAGTGTTTGAGTGTGAATGTGAGAGTGTATGGGTGTTTCCCAGTACTGGGTTGCACCTGGAAGGGCATCTGCTATGTAAAACATATGTTCATTTCGCTGTGGCAACCCCTGATAAATAAGGGACTAAGCCGAAGGAAAATGAATGAATGAATGAATGATATATTGCACAGCCCTACCGCTGAGAAGTCCTCATCATAATACCTGTGAGCTTTACCAAGTGGATTTTACATCCAGTCAACCTCATGGCTCTCCGAATATCAATCGTGCAGCATGTGTGTGTGATCTGCGGGAGTTAAGTCATGAGACAACAGGACAGGGAGGTCGGATCGCTCTTATCTGATGGAGCAGGGGGAGATCTGGGAATTAAATGTGCCGATAGCTATCGCAGCAGCTGGAGCTCATTCAAAGAGTTAAAAAAGGTTTAGGGCCACATAGACTAAACAACACAGAACAGGCCTAGAGGAAACTCTTTTCTGTGTGGTTACTTGACATCATTCTTAATTAATGCCTTCAACTGAACGTGATTTTATGCATGAGTGATTAAAGAACTTACTGCATTTAAAGACACATTAAGCTATTATTATATTAATTCTTCTTTAAATATAATAACTATATAGTCATAGCTAATAAATATATAGTCATTTAAGCTAATAACTATATAGTCATAGTTAATAACTATATAGTCATTGCAGCTATTAACTATATAGTCATTATAGCTAATAACTATACAGTCATCATAGCTATTAACTATAGTCATTGTAGCTAATAACTATAGTAATTTTAGCTAATAACTATATAGTCATAGCTAATAACCATATAGTCATCATAGCTATTAAATATATAGTCATTATAGCTAATAACTATATAGTCATTATAGCTATTAACTATATAGTCATCATAGCTAATAACTATATAGTCATCATAGCTGTTAACTATATAGCCATTGTAGCTAATAACTATAGTAATTTTAGCTAATAACTATATAGTCATTTACATTTACATTTAGTCATTTAGCAGACGCTTTTATCCAAAGCGACTTACAAATGAGGACAAGGAAGCAATTCACACAACTATAAGAGCAGCAGTGAACAAGTGCTATAGACAAGTTTCAGTTGTGTAAAGTCTAAGCAAAGCATTAGTAAAAAAATTTTTTTAGTCATAGCTAATAACCATATAGTCATAGCTATTAAATATATAGTCATTGCTAATAAATATATAGTCATTATAGCTAATAACTATATAGTCAGTTAACTATATAGTCAGTATAGTTAATAACTATTATAGCTATCAACTATAGTCATTATAGCTATTAACTATAGTCATAGCTAATAACTATATAGTCATATCTAATAACTACATAGTCATTATAGCTATTAATTATATAGTCATTCAAGCTAACTATATAGTCATTATAGCTGTTAACTATATAATCCTTATAGCTAATAAATATATAGTCATTATAGCTAATAACTATATAGTCATAGTTAACTATATAGTTATTATAGCTGATAACTATTATAGCTATTAACTATATAGTCATTATAGCTATTAACTATTATAGCTATTAACTATATAGTCATAGCAGCTAATAACTATATAGTCATAGCAGCTATTAACTATATAGTCATATCTAATAACTATATAGTCATTACAGCTATTAACTATATAGTCATTATAGCTATTAACTGTATAGTCATTATAGCTATTTACTGTATAGTCATTATAGCTATTTACTATATAGTCATTATAGATAATAACTAAATAGTCATCATAGCTATTAATTATATAGTCATTGTAGCTAATAACTATATAGTAATTTTAGCTAATAACTATATAGTCATTATAGCTAATAACCATATAGTCATCATAGCTATTAATTATATAGTCATAGCAAATAAATATATAGTCATTGTAGCTAATAACTATATAGTCATAGTTAATAACTATATAGTCATTATAGCTATTAACTATAGTCATAGCTAATAACTATATAGTCATTATAGCTATTAACTATATAGTCATTATAGCTATTAACTATATAGTCATTATAGCTATAAACTATATAGTCATAGCTAATAACTATATAGTGATATCTGATAACTATATAGTCATTATAGCTATTAACTATATAGTCGTTATAGGTATAAACTATATAGTCATTAAAGCTATTAACTATAGTCATTATAGCTATTAACTATATAGTCATTATAGCTTTTAACTATATAGTCATTATAGCTATTAACTATATAGTCATTATAGCTATAAACTATATAGTCATAGCTAATAACTATATAGTGATATCTAATAACTATATAGTCATTATAGCTATTAACTATATAGTCATTATAGGTATAAACTATAGTCATTATAGCTATTAACTATAGTCATTATAGCTATTAACTATATAGTCATTATAGCTAAAAACTATAGTCATTATAGCTAATAACTATAGTCATTATAGTTAACTATATAGTCATTATAGCTATTAATTATATAGTCATTCAAGCTAATAACCATATAGTCAATATAGCTGTTAACACTATAATCCTTATAGCTATAACTATATAGTCATTATAGCTAATAACTAGCTAATAACGTTTTAGCTAATGCGGAACCAGCTGTGGTCAATCATAAGCACATGATCCTCTCGAAATTAGTTTATAAATAAACTTCACTTAATTTGTCAGGTTTATTCCATGATCCGTTGATTTCTTGACTCTTCTAATGTTAAACTATTGACGTCATGTTTAAACTGAGAATGTCAACGGTGTCAATGTTTCTATAGTTATGTTCTCTATAGTTTATATGATGTATTCCTCTTATAACTTAAATTATATCAAAACTTCATTTAAATATTTCCAAGTCCATTCTAACTTAGAGCATGTAACAATAATAATAAAAAAACTGTATTATTAAAATGATGAAACAAAAATAAAGATTCACGTCATTACGTTTCATAGATTTCATTATAATTAAGAGTTTTTAAGTACTGGAGGAAACTTCATGAGGCTTAAATATTCCAATTTAATTAAGTATTTAAATATTAATATTTAAATGAACATCCACTAATTAAAAGTGATCTGATTCTTCTACAACCAATAGAACCACATAAAATCCTCAGCAATTCAATTTAGTCCTGTGCAACATTATTTCCTGCTAAATATTCTGCTTCTTTCCAAAATGTGTATTATTACAGAAGTTAAAAGTACAGGGGAAGTCATTTCATCTTTAATACTTGACTGCTTTTACAACACATATCAAGGTTTTTGCTATACAGCCTCTGCAATTTCACAAACTATTAGAATGAAACGGATTGCTGCCACATCCATTTTGCTGTAATTTAAGTCTTGCTGCCAGAAAAGCCTCTACAACATTCACACCAAATGCCTCTTCCTAGACAACACTACATGATCAGTGATGATCGTCTGCCAGCACACCGGCTGATGTTGTCTTCTGCAAAACCAGACTCAGGCTTAGCCAAGAAAAGAAAAAAAAAAAAAAAAAGAGGATTTTGGTGTTTCAGCGATTCTGAGGATAAGCTTTTCTCTCCTTAAAGTAGCCTATATGTTGCTTTTGTAAGGATTTTCCATGTATCTTTGTGCATGAGATCTGCAAAGCTCACAGAGAGAAGACTGACCCGGATCTAAAACACATCGATCCAATTCCAGATACCGTTTCCACAAATGTCTAGAATAAAATTGTAGCATAATGGCACCCAAATATGTGCAAAAAAAGACAATGTTTCAGTCAAGTACTGCAAACCGTTTTGGAAAAGCTGCGTGTTTTAAGAGAGTAACACATTTAGCAGGGGGTTAGGGGGTTAAGGCAGTCATGCATACACAACACTCATTGACATGCTGATTCAAACCAATATATTTAAAACGAGCTGAATCCACACAATTGGTACAACTTAACTGTTTTGTTAAATCCACTTAAATTTGTAAAAAAAAAAAAAAAAAAAAAAAAAAAAAACTGTTAACTTAATGAAGAAATTGTGTGTAAAAGTACATACAGTAAAAACAAGCTTTCCATTAAACATATGGCCTTTAACAATCAAAGAACACATTTGTAAAATCTTAAGCATTTAACGCATTTTACATATCACTGTTTCTTTTCAATAGGTTAAAGTACAATAAATATTCAGTTGAAATGAAAAAATATATACAGTATATAAATATTATGAATAAATATGCATCTACGCGGGGAAAATAAGTATTTTATACCTCACCATTTTTCTCAGAAAGCATATTTCTAAAGGTGCTGTTGACCTAAAATTTTCACCGGATATTGGTAACAACCAAAGAAATCAATATACGCAAAGAAAACTAAACTGATGAACAAATGAAGTTATGTGTAATAAAATGAAATGACACAAGGAAAAAGTATTGAACACATGAAGGGAGGTGTAGAAAGGCAGTGAAAGCCCAGACAGCAGCTGAAATCTCTCAGTAGTTTTTCAGCAACCCTCTGCCTTTCCACACTGTAAATAAATATTAGCTGCTTCAGTCCAACATCTATATTAGCAGGAGTATGAAGATGAAACCATGGCGGACATTTCAGCAAGACAATGATCCAAAACACAGCCAAGGAAATGCTTTCAGAGAAAGAAAATCAAGCTGTAGAATGGCCCAGCTATTGAATGGCCTGACTTGAATCCAATAGAAAACACAAAATAAAGATCAAAAAGATGTTTGATAGACGAGACCCACAGAACCATCAAGTTTTTACACTGTGCAAGTCTGAAAAACTCACACCTGAGCAATTCATGTGACTTCATTCTCCATATGAGGCGTCTTTAAACCATACCCGTCAACCCTTTTTCCTGGGATTCTCCCGTATTTTACAGTTCTATCCCGCTATCATCCCGTAAAGGTATTTTCCCGTATTTGTCTTTCTCTGAAGGGTGGCAATAAACATTAAAGAGTCGATACTCCCTATATGCAACCCATACCGCCGAACCACCAGGGGCTGCCCCTCGCTGTTAAATGTGACTCTGCTCTGTGCTTTCATTTTATTTAGGCAGGAAAACACTTTGAAATAAATATATAAACCCTTCCTTTTCATTACAGGTGTCGTCGCCCCTCCTATGCAATCCGCAAAACAGTCATATAGCGGTGCGTGACTGTCAGCTGACGTGCTCCATAGTGATAAATAGACGCCGTTTCCCAAACGGATTCTGTACAAGCGATTTGAAGCAGAGTGAAAGTCTGGGTTTTGGGTGCGTGTTTGAACATACATAATAATAATAATAATAATAATAATAATAATAATAATAATAATAATAATAATAATCATAAATGTTGATCTTTTTGTATGTTTTTTCTCAAACACAACTAATTTTGTCCTAAATGAGCATAAAAAGTTAGGAAAGCAATCGAATGCTTTCATTATAATGTTAGATGTGTGCATTTTTAAAGTGACACCTCTGTTAATGTAATCAAATGAAAAATCCAAATAAGCGAGACTCCTTCGGTGCTCTTTAATCAGAATGTGCAAGTTATAAAGGGAAGAAAAGATTAATGAGATTTGATAACTTAATTCTATTTATAATAGCTATTCATTTTAATAAGCTAAACTGTTTGCCAATTTATTTGCTGCTAATGTATACTATTTATTTTGTCTTTTGTAAATAATAGTAATAATAAAACTTATTACTGACCATTTAACTGTTTATTTACAATAAAACAGCTCCAGAAGAAAGATATTTAGTAATTTAGAAGATATTTAGTAATTTGGGGATTTTTTTCGGGGGGGGGGGGGGGGGGGGGGGGGGGGGGGGGTTTCCCTTATTATGGTGGGCAGGTATGCTTTAAGCTGCAGTCACCAAAACATATATAAAAGTATAATACTTTATAAGTATATGAAGTATTAAATACATTTCAGTATTTCAGCACTTTCTCCTTGTGTTATTCCATTGTTATTACACAGAACTCATTTATTTTTCAGATTTTATTTTAATATTGTTTGGGTTTTCATTTATTAACATGACGTATTCAAAACTTATTTTCCCCGCTGTATACTCTGCCTTTGTGTGTGTTATATTGCATTGTATTCCCACTGAGCTTGTCGCAGGGCATCATGGGACTGCTGAACAATTGATTTCAATAGGGTGTATGCTATCATGTTGCCATTTTAACGAGACACTAATATTTACTGGTTTACTAATAACACTAATTTACTAATATGCATAAGATTAAATACAAAACAAAAAACAGATTTTGTTTTTAAAGGAAATGAACACTTATTTACCAAGGATGCATTAAAGTGATCAGAAATGACATTTATTCTGCCACAAAGTATTATTTATTTATTTCATTTTTTTGTACACATTCAATAACAAATATTGTCTAAAGATTGCATTAGTGTTCACCTACAGCACTGGTTCACAGATGACTTTAAATGAACTATTTGTAGAAAGTCTAAGTTGTGACCCATAAAGAAAACCAACAAGGAGAACCACAGCATTTCAAGTTTTCAAGCATAGAAATCTGATGAAAATCTGTTGCACACTATACAGTAGAAATGCTTCATTGATGTACAATGTGACTTTTTTTTTTTTTTAACAAAGCATTGTAACCTTTTGTAGCACACCCAACAATTACCATTTATAATAACGCAGTATGCTTCAGTTCAACAGTAAACCACCCTTATTTTTAAACTCGTGTAATTCAATTCCTTTTACAGCAAAAAAGGGACAAAAGGACCATAAAAGCAGCCTGTGTGATTTCAGCTCTACATACCAAATCATCTGAAGCAGTACAATAGCTTTGAGTGAGGATATGTGATGCAAGACTTTGGAATATATATTGCACAGACTATTTTTACGGTGCTTTTTGTCCCTTTCTAAGCCAGGCAGTATAAATTACCATTGACTTCAGTTGTGTGGAAAAGATCAGCTCAGATATTTCTGCCTCCTTTTGTGTTCCAGAGAAGAAAGAAAATAATGTGGGGCTGGAACGACACTGAGGGTGAGTAAATGATGACAAAATTTTTATTTTTGGGTGAACTATTCCTTTCAGCGGCAGAGCGGATGACAGATGTGCTGTGTGTGTGTGTGTGTGTGTGTGTGTGAGCGCGCGTGTGTGGGGTAGCGTGAAGCGGGAGAAGGTGTGTGGTAGGATGTGTTCAGAGATAGTTCTCTGGGTGTCTCTGAGGCAAAAACTGGAGCTTTGATCCTCCTTTCTCTTTCACCGGACTGATGAGATGAGACCGCAGGAAGACTGCCTGCCTCGCATCAAATACTCTCTCTTTCTCTTTTATTCTCTCTCTCATTCTCACACTTTTTTCTCATTCTTTTTTTCAATCAGTCCGCCTTTACTCCATATGCTCACCTTTTCTCACTTCTCTAACTTGGCGAGCTTATCTTTTTTCTCTCTCATTCTCACACTC
This sequence comes from Danio aesculapii, assembly GCF_903798145.1. Taxonomy (NCBI): domain Eukaryota; kingdom Metazoa; phylum Chordata; class Actinopteri; order Cypriniformes; family Danionidae; genus Danio; species Danio aesculapii. The sequence goes on along the minus strand of NC_079443.1, from coordinate 57,921,371 downwards.
ATTCCATCTGAGTTTCCGGCTCTGCTTCAAAACCTATAGTGAGTCACCTGTGTAGGCATCATAGGTCCTGTGATAGTACTAAGATGAAGATTTTGTTTTGACAGTCAAGCATTGCATAAGTCTTAAAGACAAGTAGACAATAATAAAAGGCTTAGGAAAAAAATGTGCAGTCATCCAATGTTCATCTGGGTTTTTTTTTTACACAAATTAAGATGTTAAGGTGAAATATACAAGTGTTTTAAAGGGGTAGTTCACCCCATCATGAAAATGTATTCATTATTTACTCTATTTTATTATACTCCATTTTATTATTCTCAAGGGGTTATACTCCTGTGAGTTTCTTCTGTTGACCACAGAAGGAGATATTTTGAGGAAAGCTCAAAACCTGTAACCACTGACTTCCATAGTTTTTTTACTCCTGCTAGAGAAGTCAATGGTTACAGGTTTCGTATCTTTTGGTGTGCACAATGTGCTTTTCCTCTCTCTCTGTGTCTCTCTCTCTCCCTGCAGGTAACTGTGTCCAGCTGGTAGTGATCATTGGATCTTTCCAGTGATTGGCTGTTGGGGGAGGAGAGAAAGTATTTAACCTGAGCTGAACTCAAAAAAAAAAAAAGATTTTTATTTTAGGAGGGCTCAGCTCCTTATGAGGTAAAAAAAATAAAAATAAATTATATATAAAAGCCTAATATTACATTTACACGTAATGATTTATTAGTAATAGACTTAAAAATGTTTGTCTAATATGGTACGGTTGTATGCTAAACTAGCAGTATTCCACTGTGTTAGACAGGCATAGCCATTTGAGTTCTAAATGAGCCACATAGGCTCAACACACCTGTTTACTGTAGTAAACGCCACTTTCTATATTCAAGCAAAGAGTCTCTGAACTAACCATTTGAATTAGTGATTTATTTAGAGTGAGTCTCGGGTAAATGAATCACTAATTCAAATGATCAATTCAGAGTGAGTCTTAGGTAAATGAATCACTGAATCAAACAATCAGTTCAGAGTGAGTCTCTAAATAAACCACTGAATCAAATTATATAATCCACTTATAATTTTAACCAAAAATATAAATAAAATAATAATAAATTAATGGAAGTAATTAAAAATCGTTTAAACGTAAAAAAAAATAAGTTTTTTTTAATTATTATTTAAAGACGTTTAATAACTATCATTCAAACACTCAGAAAAAAGCCACACATGCTCACCAACGCTGCTAATTTCCAAATTTCTCAATTATAAAAGCAGCACTATCAAATATTATTCAAATTTAAAATATATCAGTGAGAAAATGCTTAAAACCTGATTTATTCCTGTGATACATATTCCTAAATGTCTTTAATAAAAAAGGAACCAACAACATCAAGACCTTTGTGGCACAATAAATGTCATTACTGATCACTTTAATACACCCTTACTGAATTAAAGTGTTAATTTCCTTTAAAAAAAGAATCTATTTCTTGCTTTCCAATTAACCTGATGCATCATTAGAATAGCAACATGATAGCATAAACCCTATTGAAATCAATTGTTCGGCAATCCCATGATGCGCTGCGACAAGCTCAGTGGGAATACAATCCAATATAACACACAAAGGCAGAGTAGAGCTATATGCAGTAGACAAAGAGCATCTCTCTCTCTCTCTTTTTCATTCTCTTTCTGTCATTGCAGGCAGTGTGTTGGACTCTTGCATCACTCTCACACATCGTCCTCTTGCTGACAGACCGACAGACCTCAAACATGTACACAGCCAAATGAAAAATGACGGCTCCTTTGTGTAAACATACTCTCTCTGGAGTGCCCGTCTGAAATGAGGATGCAGAGTCTCCTTTCTGGGTTTGTTTGTGAAGTCCAACGCTAAATTCATCTTTGTTTACGTGGTTTATAGGTTAAGGCTTTTGGACTCGGCTTAGACTAAGGGTGCTGTTTTTTATTGCGGGTTTCATCTAGAGACAAATGAAATCATGAATAGATGAAAATGGCTCGCATGCAGTATTAGGGCTCATTCACACAGAATGCATCTTTGTAAACGGAAACTTGCAATGGTTGTCCCACTTCAGAGTTCTTTTGATTGGTCCACTGCTATGGAACTGACAGTGATGAGCAACTCGGTGTGTGAAAGTTGTTGGTTTAACTTGTCACGGCATCTAAAAAACATGTTGCATAATGGTCCACACGTCTGTCAAGGGTGTTTAATAAAAAAAATATATATAGAAAAGTAGCGCATAGGAAGGAAGAAATGCACTGTGTGAACGCCCCCCTATGCATGTCAGGACAGAATTTGCAACATCTGAAAACGTAGCCCTGTATACAGACCTTTCTGGAAAATTACTGGCAATTTTCTGGAAAGGGGTCATGTGTAAACAGGCCCTTTTTGAAAATACCGGTAAATATGTTAAGGCTATTTTCCGGAAAAAGAAGTTGTAACATTACCGGTAATTTGCTGTGTGAATGCAGAAGGAAGATTGCAGAAGAAAGCACGTTCACGATTAGAGCCTTTGAATATTTTTCCAGACAGATTTAGCTGCTAGATGTTAGTTAGATAATGTTTCTATGTTCCTTAATGCCAACTGTGTAAAAAATGATCGATAAAATGCTTATGATAAACCGCTGTTTGTTTACCTTCAAGCTCTGCTTCAGTTGCTTGACGTGTGTGCACGTGAATCAGCCGGTGAGCGCCAGCACACACATGCTATGTACTTCTCGACATGCGAAAGTGTACCATATGTTTTCAAAGTTGTTTCCAATACTTATCCTTCCACAGAATTTGTAATGTAGTCAAATGCGTATCTATCAACCCTCCCGTTTTTCCTGGCATTTTCCTGTATTTTACAGTTCTTTTTTGCCATCATCCCCTAAAGTTTTTCGTATTTCTCCCATATTTTTTTTCGTATTTCTCCCATATTTTCAGTCTTTCTCTGAAGGGTGGCAATAAACATTAAAGGGACAATCGTCCCTATGTGCTACCCATACTGAACCACCAGGGGCCGCCCCTCACTGTTAAATGTGACTCTGCTCTGCACTTTCATTTTATTTAGGCGTTAAAACACTTTGAAATAAATATAAAACAGCATGATTCCCCTTCCTTTTCTTTGAAGGTGTCGTCGCCCCTCCTATGCAATCCTCAAAACAGTCATATAGTGGTGCGTGACTGTCAGCTGACGTGCTCCATAGTGATAAATTGGCGTTATTTCTCAAACAGATTCTGTACATGCGATTTGAAGCAGAGTGAAAGCCTGGGTTTTGGGTGCGTGTTTGAACAGACATATAAACATAATAATAACAACAACATCTAAAGATGTTGATCTTGGTGGGTTTTTTTTTCCTTTCTGTCCTAAATGAGCATAAAAAGTTGGAAAAGCAGTGAATGCTTTCATTATAAATGTTAGATGTGTGCGTTTTTAAAGTGGCACCTCTGTTAATGTAATCAAATGAAAAATCCAAATAAATGAGATTCTCTCCTTGCTCTTTATTCAGAAGGTGTAAGTTATAAAGTGAAGAAAAGGTTAATGAGATTTGATAACTTGATTCTATTTCTTTATAATAGCTATTCATTTTAAGCTGAACTGTTTGATAACTTATTTACTGCTAATGTATACTATTTAGTTTTTCATTTGTATATAATAATAATAAAACACATTACTGACCATTTAACTGTTTAGTTACAATAAAATAGCTCCAGATGAACATATTTAGTAATTTGGGGATTCTTTCGGGAGGGTATCCCTTATTATGATGGGCATATCCCTTATTTTCACATTCGATTGTTGACGGGTATGGTCAAATGTGTAAACATTTTGCTGCTGTTCGCACCTCAGCCTTTAGCATTCATGCAGTTGTTTGTCTGAGAAATGCAAAGTAAAAGTGAAACCATCAACAAAAGCCCAACCCCTTTTGTGTGTACAGATACAAGCGCAGCCATTTAGAGTTCATTTGTGGTTAATGTTGTCAGAATTTAGCTGTATTTTAGAATGGATGTGTGAATGGTCTCTTCCGGAAAAATTCCGGAACATCCTTGCCTGTGTGAAAAGCGCTTTTTTTAATTTACCGGTAAAGTCATTCCATAATTTTTAGGATATTTACCAGTATCACTGTGTGAAAGAGGCTACTGAATGTAACTACGTTTCCTCCAGCCTCAAACACAACACCATATGGATAAATGGCAAAGTTTCAGTGGAACTGCCGTCGACTAAAACATCTTGCGCTCTGGGAATCATTAGCTTCATTAAAATGCTTCAGTCAAGCAAAAACACATATAAAGAGCCTCTTGTGCCCCAGCATTGCCACAAACCATCCCAAACAGCTGTGAGAATCATTCGGAATTAATGACTGTTCTCCTCCACATTCCTGGAATCCAGTTTGAATGTTGCCGTGATGTTGCCCTGGCCACGGCAGCCGGAGTTCTATTGTTTCCAGGCGACAGCTCACTCTTGGTTCCGCTGTCATTGAATTTGGAGCACCTGACCTTTCAAATCCCAGCTGTCAGAGAGTTGATCATATCTAAAGCCGTAACACGCTGCAATTAGAGGCACCCCGTTTTGAACCAGCCAGATTCATTCGACAGATACTGAGCAAGAGCCATAGTCATTACAGTCTACCTGAAATTATGAGTAAAGTTTGAGTGTTAATATCAATACGTGTGAGCGTATGTCTCACCTTTGTTTAATAATGTTCTCCGGCTGCCAATGGACCTTAAGCACAGGGACTTTTAATTGCGACCAAGTCTGCCCGGGCACTTCTGGTGAACTGTCATGTCATTATTATCTTGTTACGTTTAAGATCTGGTTTGTTTAAAACTTACTGACTGAGACATGGTATAAAGTGGATCTGAAATAAAATAAAGTTTTTTTTTAATGTTAGTATTAGTATTGTTAATTTTTTTGACTTCTATAAGCTAGTCTGCTCCAAAACAGTGACAAAATTCATGTTTAGAAGATACACATCTGCCACTTTATTAGGTACACCTTACTAGTACCGGGTTGGACCCCTTTTGCCTTCAGAACTGCCTTATTCCTACATAGCATAGATTCAACAAAGTACTGTAAATATTCCTCAGAGATTTTGCTCCATATTGACATGATAGCATCATGCAGTTGCTGCAGATTTGTCAGCTGCACATCCTTGATGCGAATCTATCCATTTCACCACATCCCAAAAGTGCTCAATTGGATTGAGAATCTGGTGACTGTGGAGGCCATTTAAGTACAGTGAACTCATGGCTGTTAAAGAAACCAGTCTGAGATGGTTCGTGCTTTATGACATGGTGTGTTATCCTGCTGGAAGTAGCCATCAGAAGATGAGTACACCGTAGTCATAAAGGGATGGACATGGACTTTCTATCAGCTCAAACCAGTCTGGCCATTCTCCTCTGGCATCAACAAGGCATATGCGCCCACAGAACTGCCGCTAACTGGATTTTCTCTCTTTCACACCATCTCTGTAAACGCTAGAGAGAGTTGTGCGTGAAACCCCCAGTAGATCAGCAGTTTCTGAAATACTCAGACCAGCCCATCTGGCACTAACAACCATGCCATGTTCAAAGTCACTTAAATCATCTTTCCTCCCTGTTCTGATGCTCGGTTTGAACTGCAGCAGATCGTCTGGACCATGTCTATATGCCAAAATGCACTGAGTTGCTGACATGTGATTTGCTGATTAGAAATGTGTTGACAAGCAGTTAGACAGGTGTACCTAATAAAGTGGCCAGTGAGTGTATAAAACTGATATAAACATGCAAAGCTTGTAGTTGGTCGCTTCCGCCAAAATGGATCAACAATTTTATTCACGTCACCTCACACTACAGTTTGTCGTCAAATCACAACCAATCAAATGCTCTTTAGTATCTGACATGCCCCGCCTACTTCAAGATTTCACGTTTGATGCATATGAGTTTATACACTCTCACTGGCAGAGCTGTGATAAAACAAAACACTACTGTTTGTTTAGGGGAGGGGCTATACTATGTCCCACCATCTCTTCGTGTTTCGGTTGAGATTGTCAAACATCAAATAAAAATGCATATTTCAAAGCACTTTACAGGACCTTCAAACTCTCACATTTATTTCATCACAGTATTTTCAATGAATTTTCAGCACTCAGCAGCTGACAGCACTTTTAAACAGCCTTTCATCTCATTTTACACTTGAACAACTAAATGAATTCTTAGGTCTATTTAACTGACTTAATTTTGATGAAATTACACTATTGATGCTGTAAAAGGAACCTTATGGAATTAAAGATAGTCAGCCCTCCACAGCACTTCTGTGCATACGGCCCAGTGCTTCTACCATCAAATTCAAGGTGCTGACACTTGACTAAAAAGTAATCAATGTTGGCTGTGCACCTCTTTACCTGAATATATCAATATAAAATACAGAAATACAACTGTATCAAACTTATGTGTCTGGCAGAAGCATGAGTTCTGCAAGTAAACAGTGCATTATCATCTCAAAATGGCACAAAATCACCTTTACATACTGTTTACCTTTAATGTTCAATACTATTGGAGTGACTTGCATCATTTTATAGATGCAGGTTTGGGCATTTTTAAGAAACGGTGTTCTATCAACACTTCCTATTCAAAATGTGTCATGTTATACAAATATATACTAATACATATAGTTTATATATATATATATATATATATATATATATATATAATATATATATATATATATATATATATATATATATATATATATATATATATATATATATATATATATATATATATGACACCAAACTCCTTTAGGACTGTTTTTGAAAGATGCAATCATCATCCTGTCAATCTAACTATAGCTACCATAACAATAAAAACTTCTGTGCTACACAATACCATCCTCTTAATAATTCCAAAGCCAATCGTGCTGGTGTTCTGAAGTATTTTCCAACTTAATCCAGACAGCAAATCTCCTCCCAAAATTACAAAGACCTCTTTGTTTACAAGTTTGTAGCTGTTTCGGTCATGTAATTTTTGTTTAGCATCTGGAGGTGGGAATTTGTGAATCAGGTGAATATTAAACCACACTGAACTGATCTAAACTGAAGTTGATCTCTGAAAACTGAACTGACACTGTTTCAATTCACTATAACCTTCTATGTGAAGCTGCTTCGACAATCTACATTGTAAAAGCGCTATACAAATAAAGATAAATTGAATAGACTGAACAGACCTTACCTTACATTAATTTCTAACAGATTACAAATCCAGAGAACATTTATTTATAAATTTATTTGGTTCGTTTAAATGTACAGATTTGAAGCTGTATGTAGATATATTTCTCATGTCTATGAAACAAGTATTCACTGAGATTCCAGCTTGTTTGCTGACACAAGAGGGTTCACAGTTTTGAAATGGTCATAAAAACACAAGTCAAGCCCGAGCCCCGCCTCCGGAGAATTAGCAGTCTTTAGCGAGCTACGATTGGCTCTTTTACTTAAAAGGCAGAGTTTTAGAATCTTTCTATGAGCTCTAAGTTCTTGATGAAGCTGGTAAAATATTAGCTGACCCCTCACATAGTTTGCTTTGTGAGTATGAGTTACTGACTTCCGGTAGACGATTCAGGCTGCACGTGTGCAGCAGTGGTGGATTTAGGCATGGGCAATCGCCAAGGGGTACGTTTCCCAAAACCATCGTTAGCCAACTAAAGTCGCAAGTTCCGTCGTTCCGTCGGCAAGCAGCGAGTTTTGCAAGTCGACAAAAGTAAAGTTTATGTAATATGATGATGTTACTTTCACGAAGCATGGCTATAAAGCAGAAAGGAGGGATAAAGATCCAGGGATTTAAGGCTTCATAACATTAATTCTTGGCCATGAATTGGGTCTAAAGGCCCGTGCACACTGGGATGCTTTTTGCTTGTGTTTTCTGTCGACGTTTAACGCCTCGTGACTAAATAAAGGGCCAATGTGATCGTGCACTCCAATGCGCAAAACGGCAGGCGTAAAAGCATAATTTTTAAAGAAACGCCTCATGCTTGGTTTTCGTTTTGACGCACCGCGTCAAAACCTTCTCCACCAATCAGATCAGCACTTGTTCACGTGCACGGAGCTGCTGAAGTTACAGTAAACTGCACTTGGAGGCACTCAAGCGCAAAACTATCAATGCGAGCGCACATTGAAGAAGATGCTCGGAGGCGATATGAACGTGGAACTGCTTATTGCTTCAGTGAACAATAATCATTTCTTCAATCGCTAAAGGTGTGCTGATACAATCGTTGTAAGAAATGTTTTACCTACATCAATTAGATGTTTAAACATGTGATATTAGTGTTGATGACTGAATGTTTGTTGACTTGTGTTGTCTGTTTTTGTTATGTTCAGTGTGCCTAGGGTCCAAGACAAATCTTCACTAGGGACATTTATTCATTCCTTCGGCTTAGCCCCTTATTTATCATCAGTCGCCACAGCAGAATAAACTGACTATTCCGGCATATGTTTTACGCAGCTTATGCCCTTCCACCTGCAACCCAGTACTGGAAAACACCCATACACTCACATTCAAACACTACGGCCAATTTAGTTGATCCAATTCACCTATACTGCATGTGTTTGGACTGTGGGGGATACTGGAGCACCCGAAAGAAAGCCACGCCTACACAGGGGGAACATGCAAACTCCCCACAGAAATGCCAACTGGTCCAGTCAGAACTCGAACCAGTGACCTTCTTGCTGTGAAGCAACAGTGCTAACCACAGACTCGCGTATTCTATAGTTTAGTTTTTGTTAGTTTTTTAGCACTTGTTAACACACGGCATTATTAAAGACTGTGAATATCATGAGTCTAATACTTTATATTAACCACTCTGACTGCCAGAGCTGTGATGAAAGCAAAATTTGATTGGCTATTTCAAAATGGGGGAGGGGCTTCTTATCATGCCCACCCCATATCTTCATCTCTAAGTTGGAACTGTCACACACCCCAACAAAAGCTGTGCTCACAATAAAGACAGCAGGGCTCAAACTTGTCCGTCAAGTGGGACTCACCCCAAAGACACTGCTTTAAAGCGAAGACTGAATTAGTGAGAAAGGAAAAGAGCAGAAAGATCTCTTTGGCACCCGAGCGGCAGTGATCCTCTCTAACGCAGATGAAAGAATGACCGACAAGAAGCAGTCGGATCTTTGAAGTACACTGAGTTACTGATAACAGCTCTAACCAGGCTGAAATATTTATCCCGGGGCTTAGGGGGCCCTGCGCCGAAATGGGGCCACGGCAGGAGAAGAGAGGCCAGATCTAGGTCCCTGGAGGGCCGTCCACTCTCTCGAGCTTCACTCATTTACTCTGTGACTTCACAAATGACTGTGAAACATCTGACGAGACTCGCTGCCAGCTTAATTATGCATCTCTGCAGTGTTCAAAAAATAAAGTGCTATTGCATGAAAATGAGAGAGTGTAGAAAGATGGAGAAAAAGGCTGGAGGAGAACATTTGATGCGTCAAACATTTTAAAAGGGATGATTTTAGATGTGTTATCATCTGGACATTTTTAGACAGATGTGCTTTAGTTATGCTGGTTAAACTATTGCTTTAAAAAGCCTCATATTAGGTGATGGCAAAGGGTGAAAGATACAGTAAAAACATTGGAAGCTTAACAAATCTCTCATTTTCCTTCAGCTTAGTCCCTTTATTCATCAGGGATTGTCACAGCGGAATGAACTGCCAACTATTCCAGCATATATGTTTTACACAACGGATGCCCTTCTAGCTGCAACACAGTACTGGGAAACACTCATACACTACAGCCAATTTTTGGACTGTGGGGGAAACTGGTGTACCCGGAAGAAACCCAAACCAACATGGACGAACATGGAAACTCTGAAAACACTTCAATAAATAATACTTGTTCTGTTTTCAGTGAATTGACAAACTAATTATAGATTTAACTATAATATTATATATTCTGTTTTTTTGAGTTCAAATAACTTTATTGTGAATTGATTGATTATTTTAAGGGCGACGCAGTGGCACAAGAAGGTTGCTGTTCTCCCTGCGTTCACGTGGGTTTCCTCCGGGTGCTCCGGTTTACCCCACAGTCCAAAGACATGCGGTACAGGTGAATTGGGTAAGCTAAATCGTTCGTAGTGTATGAGTGTGAATGAGTGTGTGTTGATGTTTAATTAATAAAGGGACAAAGCCGAAAAAGAAAATGAATGAATGAATGATTATTTTAAACTTGGTTTGTCATTTCAGTACATCACGCCAAATTAATTAAAAAGCTGATAAAACATAAATTTGCATAACTAATTTAAATCATCAGCATAATTTAGATTTCACATATTATTAGGGATGGGGAGTCAACTCCAAAAGAGTAGATTCCTCGACTCTCAGTATTTTTATTTATTTTTTTTAATATATATTTATACTCCATTAAATAGATTTTTAAATTAAAATTAAAGTAAAAAATTTTATAAAAGAACCCAAGTACAAAATAAATTAAGTGTTATATACAGCATCTGAAAGACAAGATGTCCTATTTCATTAAACTTACATAACTGATTTTATATTCATACATCACATCCTGTAATAAATGTCGGGGTCACACTTTATTTTGATGGACCGTTTGTTGAGTTTGTTACATTGCATCTACATGTCATCTAATTCTCATTAGATTATAAATATACTGTTAGGTTGGGATTAATGTAAGTTGACAGTACTCATACAGATTTGGTTACTCAAACGGTCTGTATCAATCGGTTTGAGTTGCCTTAACTTATTGGGTTTTACAGTACTCAGTTGATTTGACGTCTTCATTTATTGGGTCTTACTGTGCTCAAATTGCTTCATTTACTCAAATGGATTAAGTTCACAGTACTCAGTAGGATTAGTTTTGAATTTAGGTGATTTGTTGCAATTGGTTTCCACAAACGGTTTGAGTTACCTTAACATTTTGGGTTTCACAGTGTGGTTAATGATGTCAGAATTTACCGGTATTTTGCAATGGATGTGTGAATGGACCTTTCTGTAAAAATGACCGAACATCCTTGCCTTTGTGAACAGTGCTTTTTTTAATTCATTGATAAAGTCGTTCCGAATATGTTTGGGAAATTTACTGGTATCGCTGTGTGAAAGGGGCTAATGACCTCCATAGTACAAAAACAATCTTATGGAAGTCAACAGGTCCCAGCAACCAACATTCTTCAAAATATATTCTTTTGTGTTCAACAGAGGAAGAAACTATTTCAAATATTTAAAACCACATGAGGGAGAGTAAATAGTAAAGTCATGTGAGTTTGAGTGAACTACCCTATTAAAGATGACTGGAAATGATTGACAGCTATATTGCTATTGCAGACACACTCAGTGCAGGAATATGCAAAAATGCATACAGGCACAAGGAAAAGTGCTGTAAAGATAAATTTGGACTTTTGTGTCTATGGAAACCTTCAAATTGAAAATGTCACCAACACATTTGACTGCAATCTATACTGTGAACACGGAGTGACTGTAATGCGGAGTTCACACTTCTAATGATTTCATCCCTGCGGGTCATCGACTGCTCTGTGTTACTGCTCAAAGTGACCGTTTCTACAGCACTGCTGGGTAATATCTGACATCTACAGATCATTCGATCATAGACGAGGCCTACAGCCAGATAGGAGGATCATTTTTTTATGTTCAAAAAGAAAAAAAAATCTGAATCAATAGTTTAATGAATGAAAAATTATTTAAAAACATGTTGCTGAATAAATTCACATTGCATGAATAGACTCGGCAATGTTGCCAGATTTAGTAATGTTATTGCACTTGTTTTTAATAATTAAAGAAACAGTGTAAGGGGCTGTTCACACAGAATATATTTTTCCTCTTCAATGTGTACTTTTCTACTGTTTTTTTCTATGTAAACACACTTGACGGATGTCTGTGAAAATTACGCTCATGTCTTGTGAATGCCACATTTTTTAGATGCCATGTCAAGTTGAAGGACGCAGAGCTGCTCGTCACTGTCAGTTCCACAGCAGTGGACCAATCAGAAGAGCACAGAGGCAGGGCCACCATTACGAGCTTCTGTAGACTTTGGGATGACTGTTTTATTCACCTACAAGGTATTAATTAGCTTATAAACATTTTCTCATCAGCCAATTAGCAGACGACAACACTTTTTTTTAAGGATGTATCACAGATCCCTCGTGCTATTAATTATATTAAAATCTTCTGGCTTAACTTCAAATTTAGATAAATGTGAGCTGCTTGCTATGAAGTCCTGCTCAGCCTCTTTTCTTTGTAATATCCCTGTTAAATCTCAAGTATGCTACTTGGGTATAACTATTCGCAAAGACGACAATATTAGAGGTAAATTAAATTGAGACAGTAATTGCCAAAACCCCCCCCAAAAAATAATAATAATTCCTGGCTCTAAAGGGACTTATCTTTAAGAGGGAGGGCACTACTTGCCAAAGGTGAGGGTATTTCGAGAGTAACATATCCTGCTCTCTCATTGTTCGCGAACAAGTCTTTCTGTGCTGAGGTTGATAGAACGCTTTTTGACTTTTTGGAAAAACAGAAGACACTATATCAAACAAATCTTAAACAGTTATGATTATGGTGGGCTAAACTTTCTTGATTTTTCTTCCATGAATAATACATTCAAGATAAATTGGTTGAGGCAGTTTTTGAATGATCCTGATTCCCTTTGGAATGCGATCCCCAAGTATAGTTTCTCCAAAGTCCCTTTTTTGTTAGTAATATTTCTAAACTTCCTACTAAATTATCCAATTTCCGTAAGTATTATTGGCATGGCATCTAATATATAAACACAACTTCAGTCCCCTTAGGTATTATATCTAGAATAACCATGATATTTGTTATAAGAATTAATCTATATTTTTTCCTAATTGGTTTAAGAACAATTTTTGCTTATTTCTCAACATTTAAATAATAATAATGGTCATTTACTTTCTTATTCTGAGTTCTTAAGTAAATACTGTATTCCTATAACCCCACGAGAATTTGCCATAGTCATGGACGCAATTTCCAGTGGAGCTATTGCCCTTGTATATATATATAAAAAAAAAAAACTCTTGATTCTGTTCTCCCCTTTACTTTGATTAATGCTTGTGAAACAGCGATTGGATTTGTTTCACGCTTAACCCTTCTCTCAGAAATGAAAAGATTCAGCATCTTTTTCAGAATGAAATAACCTCTACACCTCATGTCATATTTCACTGGAATAATTTATTTCATGATATTCCTTGGAAGACTGTGTGGTGTTTACCCAACAAATTTATAATCACAAATAAGGTTAAAGAGGTTTCCTTCAAGCTACATCGAGTTTATCCAGTGGATGTTTACATTTAAAAAATGCTTCCTGAGAAGGATCCTCATACAAGGATGATTTATTTGTTTTTTATCATGTTGATAAAAGTTAAATATTTTCTAATATTTCTATTTTACTAGCAAAAATGTTTATACATAAATGCAAAGTTTTGTCTGTAAAGCTTCTTTTTCTTGTTTTTTGTAAAGATCTGAAATATTATTTGAATGCAATCTCTACCTTCAGCAATGTTAAAGCTTTAAAATCAACAACACTGTGAATCTTACAATATTGTCTGTTTTCTAACACCCAGCTGATTGTATTTTATGTGACCTTTTATTCATCACTGTGACCATGCTTTAAGATAGATTTAACATGATTATTGTATTTATATTACCCCTGGCATAATCTTTTGTTTCTCTTTTTGTTTTGTTCTGTTGTCTATTTTTTGTTGTTATAGGATTTATGCCTTTTTTGTATATTGATGTACTCTCAACGAAACTGCATTTCGTTGCCTTGTTCTTATACATGTGTAATGACAATAAAGTTGAATCTAATCTAATCTAATCTTGTTGAACGTTCCAATAAGAAAAAAATAAATAACTTTTGTTTACCGTATTTTCATGGCAGAGGAGATGCTCCTTGTGACTTTGTCCAAATATCTTCAATATCTATAAAACTGCTACTCATAACATTGTTTTCTTATTTCTAATGGGTCCGTTATTGACATTAATACATCACGTTCATAATATTACATCAAATGTAATAGACGCATCCTATTATACAGTATATTACCTTACATTATACAGTTTACTGCTCTTACAATGCCATGTACATGTGTCTAGCTGTTTGACATCATGCTTCATCTGTTGTATACATCATTCACGCATTGTGTATGCGACTGCCACAACAAGTTACTGATTGAAATTATTAATCTCAAAAAAAATTTATATTAAATATTTATGCTTTTGGAAGCTATCCAACACTATTATACAGCATGGAAGAGAACGAATAAAATTAGTATGCTGTAGCATGCATTAATAAAGCATTGTAAATACTATAATATATACACAATATACTTTACTAAAGCATGGAAAACACTTTAGTATTTACTATTAATTACTATAGCATTTTTTTCAAGTTGGTACATTTTTATTAATCACGTATACAGGCATGCTGAATGTGACACCTGACCGTTTATCCTAAAGTGTATGTGTACTGTATATACTGCAACAGTTTGGTTTGTTGCCATTATTATTTGTAGATAAAATATGTAATTTTGAGGGTGGCTCAATGGTTAGCACTGTCGCCTCACAGCAAAAAGGTCGCTGGTTTGAGTCCAGGCTGGGTTTGTGTGTGGAGTTTGCATGTTTTCTTTGTGCTGGCTTGGTTTTTCTCCGGGTGCTCCGGTTTCCCCCACAGTCCAAAGACGTGCTATACGTGAATTTAATAAACTAAATTGACCATATTGTACGTGTGAATGAGTGTCTATGGGTGTTTTCCAGTACTGAGTTGCAGCTGGAAGGGCATTCGCTGTGTAAAACATATACTGGATAAGTTGATGGTTCATTCCGCCGTGGCGACCCCTGATGAATAAAGGAACTAAGCATAAATGAATGAATGAATGAATGAATATGTAATTTTCATATTAAATATTAAAGCATTTTCCCTTTTTTCTATAAAAAACAAATCAGTAATTGAGTGTGTGTGAGACGTCATAAGCATGTCGACACAGGCCACGATCCATCTTACTAGTTAAAATTGCCTACTTGGGATAATGTGAGTATATAATGTACTGTTATAGTGTTTTTTGGATATTTTAATTTTAAAAATATACATTAACAGCCCAAGATGTCACACAGATGTTTAAACTCTGGCTATGGGCATGTAAACATGATATACTGCCTGTAAATATATCAAAATGTCATCCCAAGTTGACAAGGAATTTGTTTTCTTGCCACTAGAAATGAACATTCTGCAAGGGAAAGTGACTGGGTTTGAATTATAACTGTGCGTAATACATCACATCATGAATGATTATAAATGCACTCGACATGTTTCCCCACACATAATTATATTGCTGTATGAGGGCAGAAACAAATCATACAGGAGAGTCAAATCACTCAAGGTAACATCGATCTTACTGACAATTCACTGCAATCTTTCATAGGAGATCCTCGCATCACTACTCATTCCTATTGGTCCACATGAGTCTTCATTCAGCTTGGTCTTTACCACACACAATCGCACGAATGCATGCATACAGTGGAACTTTTCTCAATAATGCACAGCCTACAAATAATGCATAATGTACAGGCTACTTTTGATCAGAAACTGTACAAAACATAAGTTAATAAAACAACTATTACATTAATTATAATTTTAGATAATAAAATAAAATAATAAATTATAGATTTATTAAACTTAAGTACAGGGTTTCTGCAGGTTTCACCGGAGATTTTCGAATGGCCCAGATCGAAAAGATTTTTTAATTTAACCTATAAAAAAATTATCATAATTTAATACATTTAATAATACAATATAATTTGATGATAAAAAAAAAAAAATATATATATATATATATATATATATATATATATATATATATATATATATATATATATATATATATATATATATATATATAGATATATATATATATATATATATATAGATATATATATATTTATTTATATATATATATATATATATATATATATATATATATATATATATATATATATATATATATATATATATATATATATATATATATATATATATATATATATATATATATATTAGATATGTCTAAGCTTAGCCTTTTATTTTCAATATTGTGTCAAAACAAGCATCTCTAGTTGTACAAATACACTATTTTCAACAAACTTGGAAAAAAATTCTGAAAAATTGACAAATGTTTTAAAAACTATAATAAACTAAATGTATAGGCACAACAGTCAATGTCCTCAGCAGCAAATACATAAAGAGCCTTTAAACAAATGTTATTGTAAGGAAAATAATTAAAACATTGTTAAATAGAGTTAAAAATTACATTTTTAGAAAAAAATGTTGGTGATTGAATGTGTGTTGGCCAGATTGGGTAGCTATACATGAACAAAAATAATAATAATAATAATAATAATAATTAAGACCTGTTCAAAAAAGGATTTAAAGGGCACCTATGGTAAAATATCTACTTTTCAAGCTGTCTGGACAGACATATGTGCATGTATGGTGTATAGACCGTCATATTGGGGTGATATAAGCATACCCAGTGCTTTTTTTTCAATTTAACAACATAAAAAACGGTGGACCAATTGGAGCGGTTTTCAGATCAACCGCAACTTTACGTAGGAGTGCGGTCCCCCCGCCCACCAATATTGATTGACAGGCGCGTCATCATATCCTCAGTTTGTTGATTCACGTCCGCCATTTTCAGCGTGAGTCGAAGCGATATCACTAAAGGAACACCCTAGCTCTATTTTTAGATGCAAGGCTCATTGGGCTCAACACAAGATCAATATTCTCCACATTATCACTCTAATCGGAATTATTGGTTGTATCTTTAGGTAGGTTTGCAAACATGTGTACTTCTCATTGAGTCTACCTTATACTTCAGCCGTTTGCATTTCTCGCGATCACAACGTGATCTTAACTAGCATGCGTTTTAGAATTCTAAACCTAGGTTTCTATCAGGGTACACTAAACTATGTGCCCTTTAAATGCTACAGCACACTATTTCAGTAAATGTAAGACTTTAAGGCCTAAAATTCTGTTTTTGAGATTCAAGACATTTCAAGACTTTTTAAAACCCTGTGGATACCGTCAAGTATAAAATATTAAGTATAAAATCTTCACTCACTGGCCACTTTATTAGGTACACCTTACTAGTACCGGGTTGGACCCCCTTTTGCCATCAGAACTGTCTTAATCCTTCGTGGCATAAATTCAACAAGGTCCTGGAAATATTCCTCAGAGATTTTGGTCCATATTGACATGATAGCATCACACAGTTTCTGCAGATTTGTCGGCTGCACATCCATGATGTGAGTCTCCCATTCCATCATCCCAAAGGTGCTGTATTGAATTGAGATCGGGTGTCTGTGGAGGCCATTTGAGTACAGTGAACTAATGGTCATGTTTAAGAAACCAGTCTGAGATGATTCATGCTTTTTGACGTTATCCTGCTGGAAGTAGTCATCAGAAGATGAGTAAACTGTGGTCCAAATAGGATGGACATGGTCAGCAACAATGCTCAGGTAGGCTGTGGCGTTGACACAACACTAAATTGGTACTAATGTGCACAAAATGTGCCAAGAAAATATCTCCCACACCATTACACCACCACCAGCCTGAACTGCTGACACAAGGATGGATCCAACCTTTCATGTTGTGGATGTCAAATTCTGACCCGACCATCCGAATGCCACAGCAGAAAGCGAGGATCATCAGACCAAGCAACGTTTTTCCAATCTTCTATTGTCCAATTTTGGTGAGCCTGTGCAAATCGTAGCCTCACTTCCCAGTTCTTAGCTGACAAGTGTGGCACCTGGTGTGGTCTTCTGCTGCTGTAGCCCATCTGTCTCAAAGCACCAACAACCATGCCACATTTACAGTCACTTAAATCAGCTTTCTTTGCCATTCTGATGCTCTGTTTGAACTGCAGCAGATCATCTTGGCCATGTCTACATGCCTAAATGCATTTACTTGCTGCCATGTGATTAGAAATGTGCGTTAACGAGCAGTTGGACAGGTGTACCTAATAAAGTGACCGGTGAGTGTGTGTGTACATACACAAGCAAGTATTATATATATTTTATTTGGAAAAGGGTTGTATATACAGAGCAGTTAAGTTTAAGATTTTCGTTTTTTTTTTTTTTTGTCATATGTATTATTTAAGTCTGTATAATAAAAGTAGAACATTTTCTAATATATATATATATATATATATATATATATATATATCTTAGTTATACAAAAACAATAAACAACAAACAAAAGAATTACCTAGATGATAAAATAAGAGCATTCAGTTAAATGTAAAAGCTGAGCACTTTTCACTGTAATTCTAACACATTTTGTTCACATGGTAATACACAAACAAACGAAAGATAATTACACCAAATATAAAAAGAACAAAATCTGACCTCTTAATCGGAGCCGTCCTGCCCACATTTAGAGAGTCTATCAGGGAGAAAATGAAAAATGGAAAATGAACATGAGGTCAGAGAAATATAATAAGTCATATTAAAACAGGCTGAGCAAAGGTCCTGAATTCAACACGGTTGCTCACGACGTGCATAAACATGAGCGTCTGCTGGAGGGGAGAGACAGTGTGTGTGTGTGAGTGAATGCAGTAGGAAAAGTGTACTATAAGAAAAGCATGAAGTGTGTGCTCATCCGTGTGTGTGTGTGTGTGTATGCTTACAGTGGGAAAAGCACCATGAGGGAAGCGTAAAGTTTGTGTGTGTGCGCATATGCAATTGTGTGTGTGTGTGTGTGAATGCAGTAGGAAAAGTGTACTATAAGAGAAGCATGAAGTGTGTGTGCTCATACACACATGTGTGTGTGTGTGTGTGTGTGTGTGTGTGTGTGTGGTGTATGAATGCAGTAGGAAAAGTGTACTATAAGAAAAGCGTGAAGTTTTTGTGCACATACGCATGTGTGCGTGTGTGTGTGAGAATGCAGTAGGAAGTGTACTATAAGAGAAGCATGAAGTGTGTGTGCTCATACATGTATATATGTGTGTGTTTGTATGTGATTACAGTAGGAAAAGCACTATGAGAAAAGCGTGAAGTTTGTGTGTGTGCGCGCATTTGCATGTGTGTGTGTGTGTGTGTGTGTGTATAAATGCAGTTGGAAAAGTGTACTATAAGAAAAGCATGACGTTTTGTGCTCAGACAGGTGTGTCTGTGTGTGTGTGTATATGATTACAGTGGGAAAGGCACTATGAGAGAAGCGTGAAGTTTGTGCGCATATGCATGTGTGTGCGCGTATGTATGATTATAGTAGGAAAAGCACTATGAGAGAAGCATGAAGTTTGTGTGTGCATATGTATGCACGCGTGTTTGTGTCTTAAGTGTTTATTTGTGTGTGTATAATGTGTGATTTTGCATGTGTCTGTGTATTGTATTAGAGTTTGTTTGTGTGTGTGTGTGTGTGTGTCTGTGCGCGCATGTCTGAGTGTGAGTGTGTGTGAGGAGGTAAGCAGATGTGGTCTGTCTCATTAAAATGACAGCTGGCTATGGAGCACACTTGCTGACCCTGTGGGCCGTTTGCTGAAATGGGTGAGAGTGCATTATGGTCATGTCTCATAATTGAGCATCTGGACTCTGTAGAATCTCAGGCTTGTCATTTCTGCATGATCTCTGAGGGGGAGCACGAACACACAGTACAAACACGCTCACACACACACACACACACACACACACACACACACACACACACACACACACACACACACACACACACACACACACACAGAGAGAGGTGTATAAATATACAGCATTGCAGCTGTTAATCCACCGACAGACTGCAAGCCTTGCTGTGTCATAATCGCATTTCTCAATGTTCACTGAATATTTACAGCAGCAGATAAGTTGGATGCTGGTTTTGCATGTTTGGCGAGCTCATCTAGAATTTCAGATGTTTACAGTTTTAAGAGAGCAGACGTTTCCATGATAAACTCTGACCTTAACTAAAGATAAATAGCAGTAATGCATATTCACTTCTAGACACATAATGAGATGCAATTGCAAAGTCAAACAGGATTTGTAACAGTTAGTTGTTAAGAAAATAAAAAAAAAAACTATTAAAAAAAAAAATCACTAAAAATACATACATAAAATAAAACATTTACAATAAAATCAAATAAATAAATAAATAAATAAATAAAAAACTCACTATTTTGATGCTCTGTTTGTTGAATTTAAGTTACATTGCATCTACATGCCAACTAATTCTCATTAGATTATAAGCAGACTGTTAGGTTGGGGTTATGGTTGGTGTAAGTTCACATGTACTTGCAAAGTTTCTTAAAGTCAGTTAAATGTCTGTTAAAAGCAGTAACTGCAGATATTAGGCAGTCAGTCTACTAATACTCAAATGGACCATCAAAATAAAGTGAGCAAAATATGCAATATATTATGATCTTTGCATAATGATCACAGTGAAATAAGCTAAGCGTTCATTTTATATATAAAGAATAGAAATAAGACATTAAGTAATGGAACATTATATATATATATATATATAAATAAAAAAAAACTATGTAGTAGGCTACAGGATAAATAAAGGCACCTTATCAGAGCCAAAGAGCTTAGAATGACCAAGAGGCGACACTCAATAGAACGTTCTATTGCAATAGCAGCGCCCAGCAACAGCCACGGATTCCGCCATTTTAGAGTGAAAGCGATTGGCCGTCCATTGGATCTTATTGCTGTCGTGATAGCAAGCAGCTGCTTTGTTTTTTATTTATTTATTTAAAAAGTGCATTAAAACTGAGATACAACCTGAAAGACGACAATACAACACTTACTATCATAATCATCAGCACTTTACAGATTTATAATATGCTGTTGTTCTATTGGAATTTTCATTCCAAAATGGCTGCCGCGCCATCTAGTGGCTGTTTCCCAGATCGCACTAGAGTGTCGCCTCTTGGTGATTCTACGCTCTTTGTCAGAGCTGAACATTACTGTGGTCACCACACATGCTACTGTTTAACGCTTCTGTGAATAACAGACTATATATGACAGATGACACAATCTCAATAAAAACTGATGCTTGCTGTCAGCTAGGCTATATTTAAGGGCATTCGTTACGACATTGATATCCGTTGTTGTCAAGCTTGTGTTTCCTTTTTAATGTGAAGATATAGTCCCACATCCCCGGTAAAATAACCAGCCTTTATAAATAACCAACCAGAATTTAATGTATTCTAAATGTATATTTTCCTTCCAGTTTGACTCTCTCGCCTGAACTCGCTGTGAATGAGACTGAGAAAATGAAAGCACGTCAGAGGAAAAATCAGATGCTCAACACAATCTTAAAAATATTGACTTATATAAAAAAGTAGCAAGTGTTTTGAGATAAAATAATTAGAGTGGATCATTAATTCAATCCTTATTTCCCCCAAATTGAGAAAAAAGAAAAAAATAAATAAAAATTGACCCCCGCACAATAAGACGGGCACAAAAAAATAATAAAATAAAATAAAAATACACTTCTTCATAGGCTATTTTTCTTGAAAAAATAATGTTTTGGGAATGAATTTAGTTTGATGTAGTTTATATCTTAATTGTAATGTTTATTTTGTGCATAACTGACCAATAAAAAAATACTAGAACTATTAACATTTGGGGCTCTATTTTAACAATCTAGACGCAAAGTATAATGCGCATGGCGCAAAAGCATTAAGGGCATGTCTGAATCCACTTTTGCTATTTTAAGCACAGAAAAATACACTTTGCTTCCCGGCACATGGTCTAACAGGGTTGTGTTTATTCTCTGAATGAGTTATGGGTGTGTTTTGAGCATAATGTGCATTAAACCAGTCAGAGTCTCCTCTCCCGTTTCCTTTAAGAGTCAGCTGCGTCATGCCATGGCTCATTTGCTTTTTACATGGCATACTTTGTAAGTGGAAAAACTGAATGCTTTACTAGCGAGAAAACAGTTAAACAGACCCTCTGCAGCATGAGGATAAAGAACGAGTCTCCTCCATTCGGCCTCTTTACTTTTACTTTACTCCTTTACTTTTGTGGAGTAAGGAAATGGTGTTGTACACACTTCACTGAAGACATCTATTAGCCTACATATTTTTTTGAAATTCAGTTCTAATTTCCAGCAAACGAATAAATGAACAATAATAAAGTTATATCTGAACACACAACCATACTCTTACACCCCACATGGTGATGCAGACGTTTCCAAAACCCGGCATGTGGACAAATCTAAACTTGCTTTATTAAAACAAATATAAATATAAATAATAAATAATACTAACATTATACAAATGCAAATTGTCATAAACTGAAAAAAGGCCCCTTGAGGTGAAGACATGGAGGTAGTGGTTTTTATACTTCGATAATAATAAATTTTGTAACATTTTAATCCTTTAAATGTTTTCATATGGAAAGATATGTGTGTTGCTGTACATCCTGTGTGTATTATGCAATGTGTAAGTGTTTGGACCTGCACAAGTGCATACCTAATGTGCTTTTCGCTGGACTTTAGACCAGGTTTTAGTTGGTTAATGGAGCGGTCTATTTCAGTTTCTCAAAATAGCAATGCACCAACAATGCACCTAAACACACCTACTTTATAAACTAGCACACCCATGAGTCCACAAAGTGGGGCAAATGGATTTACTATTTAAACAATGTGGCGCAAAACGTAAATATTAGTGTTGTGCTGGTCTGAAAATAGCAACAAATTGCACCTTATTGCATCTAGTGTAGGATAGGGCCCATTAAGTGCATCAAAACAAGGTCCGCTATAGCCCATGCTTCAGCACCACACACAAACTGTTTAAATAAAATATTAAAATAAATAAAATTTAAGTGAAATATTTACTGCTTTAGAGTAGTTTTCATTGTTAATGAAAAAGTCATCCATTAAATCGACCTCAATGAGGCAGGACAGGCTTAAACTATTCACAGCACTAAACATGTTCCCAGATTGAGAGCGAGGATGAGAGAACTCAAAATCTCGTTGTGAGAACAGAGATGTTCAACGCATGTCTGACTGTAACGAGCAGTTTTTAAAATGAAAGCATATTTGTAGCAGCCTGTCAAGAATGCTTAAACTTAATATTTAAGAGAAAGTAGTTAGTTTACATAACCAATGATTGATCTCATCCACCCACGACCCACCCATACTTAATTATGCCACCTATTTTACCAGACCTATGGATATAACCAAGATCCGTGCATTTATTAAATCATCAATTTAATAGATCCAATTGCTTGTGAATAAGATCCTATTCTCTCTGTTGTCTCATGCAACCAATAAACAAATCCAAAACAACATCATAATGCCTAATTATTCAATTCAACCGTTCTTCTATTTTAGTATTTTTATCATTATAATATAATTCAGAACTAATTTCTAAAGTCCTCAATATGCTGCATGTCTTCCTGATGACACTAATAAACTGAACGACATGAAATGTTTGTTATCTCATCCCAATGACAGCACAGGTGCTTTTGAACACTGCGTCTGAACACCAAGACCAGCTAAGCATATCTGCCCCTTCATTTGCATGCATTACCCAGAATCCTTTATACATGTACTCTCTTTTTTTCCCCTCAAAGACAATCAGAATATCATCATTTCTTAGCATTCAAGGACAAAGCAAGATCAAATTGGTTCATTACCATTTTCTACATCACCAGTACACAGTACAGCAGGTCCCAAACACGAACGAGTCAAACCTGCGCTGCGACTGCACCTCGAGGAGGATAATTACGCTATAATGTGATCCGAGTTGTGTGGTAATTGAATTTGAACAGATGAAGGTCAGTCTTTTGTACACTCTTCTTCAGTATAGGACGAGGTGCTCAAATTAAACAGTGTAGTCGCTTATCAAACTGGAGAAATTATTTATAAAGTCAAGTCAAGTCGAGTTTTATTGCCATTCTGCTTCTACATGTGTGGACATACAGTGGAACAAAATGTTTCTTGGAGGACCACAGTGCTACAGAAATTAACAATCATAAATATGACCAACACTGGATGTGAAAGCTTTTCAAACCTATACATAACTAACCTGGGATGCTTTTCCCAAACATTAAGGTAAATCGCAGTTACCATAGTATGATGCATTGTTTGGGAAATGAACGATGTACTGACAAGTGTTTCCCAAAGCCATAATTGCTATGTCGCACATGCTTGGTTTGCACCACATTATTCATTCATTTGTTCATTTTCCTTCGGCTTATAGTCCCTTTATTCATTTGTGGGTGGCCACAGTGGAATAAACCGCATATGTTGAACCGCAGAACTTAGTTTTACACAGCAAATGCCCTTCCAGCTGCAACCCAGTACTGGAAAACACCCACACACTACAGCCAGTTTTGTTTATTCGATTCACCTATGGCGCATGTAGACTATAATTGTGATGACAAGTGGCAGAGTAGCTCATTGGTTAGCACTGTCACCTCACAACAAGGTCACTGAGTCCTCGCTGGGTCAGTTGGCATTTCTGTGTGGAGTTTGCATGTACTCCCTGTGTTGGCATAGGTTTCCTCTGGGTTTCCCCACACAGTCCAAAAGCATGCAGTGTAAGTGAATTGGATTAACAAAACTGGCCATGAATATGAGTTTATGGGTTTTTCCCAGTACTGAGTTGTGGCTGAAAAGGCATCCGCTGCATAAAATGTATGCCGGAATAGTTGGCAGTTCATTCCACTGTGGCAACCCCTAATAAATAATAGACTAAGCTGAGGGACAGTGAATGAATGACTGAGAATAACCTATATGTGCTAGATAATATAAGTGGTTTTATAATTTAGAATAGAATATGGAATATTCGCCATAATGTTTGTAAAAGAAATATAGGTTGTTTATGTGTCGTTTACATTAATATGAAAAAGACGACTGCATGTTTTTGACAAAACTAATATTGGATTAAAAAAAAAGTATGCGTGTGTGTAAAACAGTATAATTTGTACAAAACAAAAAATAATAAATGAATACAAATTTGCAAACAAGTTGTTACTTCGCCCCTTTTAAATCATCATTATGAACGTTTTACATTATAACTAACGTGTTTAAACAGCAGATCTGCGACAGAGCAACTACATCCTTGTTGTGCTGATGTCAAAGAGCTACCTAACAAATTTCATTGTATGAAAATTACAATGTCTACGGCTTTGGGAAGCACTTGTAACTACATCGTCCATTTCCAAAACGATTCCAAAACGGTAGTTCAGCCACAAACAGTGTTTGGGAGTGAGTACTTACATGTAACGGTGTTACGTAATTTAATTGCAAAATAAATGTAACTAATTCGTTACAGTTACTGAAAAAAAAATGGGTAATTAAATTACAGTTACTTATGAAAATGTTGAAGATTACAAATAGGGTTACATCTAAAAATATCTTTACAAATCTGGGATATGTTGAATAATATTAAACTGTTGCTTTGCCTGTTTTTGATATGCACGATGCTTTCTGCTAACACCATTTATTAAAGCGCTGCTTTTCTGCTATAACTACATTTCTCAGTAGTGTGGCGGTAGCGTCGCTACTTTATAAATCAAAGAGCTCTCCAGTAGTGAATAAATTTTTTTAGTCAAGTAGCGCAGTACACAAGCTACATTTACCACACAAGCCACATTTACTGATCGCGGATCAATAAGTGACGGCACCGACATTCACAGAGCTGTAAGGCCGGTGTCTAGCCGATGACAATAAAGCCACGACAGCCAAAATGACGATTTCTTCTTCTACTGGTTTTTCGGTGGTCAACAACAAACTTTTTGGTGCATTACTGCCACCTCTAACTCTGGTCGGTGATGACCAACCAAGGCTAACACAAAAAATTTGCTTGATGGAAAGATGACTGAGGGAGAGGAGGTCTATATAAATATATAGTTTACTGTAGTAAAGGCTGAAGTATATTCGTTTTAGCTCATGATAGTTACTAATGATACTACAATATCTAGTGTAATTCATTAATGAAGTGTTGTAAATATATACAATTTAATGCTTATTCCTCAATATTTCCCTTTGCTATAAATTACTATTGTATTTTAAATGTGTAACATCTGTTTTCATTGCATTTTTAATTTTTGCTGTTATACACTATTATTTGTTTCTGTTTGATACAGCATATTATTTGGAGGTAAATAATTGAATTGAATAATTCTGGTTCATACGTTTCATTGACAGTTTTATTGATCACTAAGATGTGATTGACGTGGATTTAAGTTGCTTTGATTTAAAAATGAAAATTACAAAATTAGCTATGTATTTTTTTATTGAGATGCCACAAAAATCCCCCTGCACAACTAACTAAAATTAAGATTCTTTAACAACAGTAAACTTTTTGTTATAAGGTCTGGTTTTGTGGTGGCTGTCCTTTAAAGGGCACATAGTTTACCTCTTTATGATTTAATATTAATATTATGGTTCTTCTGAGTGTGCCAGTTTAGGTTCAGTTTAAAACACAATTCAGATTTTTTTATTATAATGTAATAATTATAATAGTGTCATGTTGGGGACGTGTCAGACAGAGAAAAAGCTGGAGTGAGATGATCAGCATTCAGTCGTACATTTGTGTCTTTGTACAGTTTTACAGCCAACTGTGTGCTAGTTTCAAGTGCCGAGCTTGTACACAGAAACTAATAACCACGCACACTGAATTAACTTTGACTGAGGCACGGGATGCGTCGCTCGAAGCCGCTACACAGCACACCAGACACTCTCTGTGGCGCACCAGAAACATGAAGTGTCCCGAATCATCGCGCCATGCATTTTTGAATTCTAAACATAGGTTTCTGCAGTGGTCCGTGGCGCCCAACCGTGGACTTGAGTGTACCCTGATAGAAACCTATGTTTAGAATTCTAAAACGCATGCTAGTTAAGATCACAGGGAGCTACTGGGATTGCGAGAAATGCAAACGGCTGAAGTATAAGGTAGACTCGATGAGAAGTACACATGTTTGCAAACCTACCTAAAGATACAACCAATAATTCCGATTAGAGCGATAATGTGGAGAATATTGATCTTGTGTTGAGCCCAATGAGCCTTGCATCTAAAAATAGAGCTAGGGTGTTCCTTTAGTGATATCGCTTCGACTCACGCTGAAAATGGCGGACGTGAATCAACAAACTGAGGATATGGTGACGCACCTGTCAATCAATATTGGTGGGCGGGGGGACCGCACTCCTACGTAAAGTTACGGTCGGTTTAAAAACCGCTCCAATTGGTCCACCATTCTTTATGTTGTTAAATTGAAAAAGCACTGGGTGTGCTTATATCACCCCAATATGACAGTCTATACACCATACATGCACACATGTCTGTCCAAACAGCTTGAAAAGTAGATTTTTTACCATAGGTGCCCTTTAAAATTAAATTAATATCATCTTAATTGAAGCAATGAAAGATTTTGACATTCTAACAGTAAACAGAGCTACTGTAATGTCACGCGTGCTTGGTATAAAAACTTAAAGTAATCAGATGTAATCAGTTACTTTTATAAAGTAATTTAAAAGGTACACTAATTACATTTTAAACAGGGTCATTTGTAATCTACAACATTTCCAAAGTAACCTCCCCAACACTGGTCGCCAGTTACATCATTGTTTGGGAAAGGCACCCCAGAGTAGTAATCCAACTATACTAACTACTATAAATATACTACAAATACTTAACTATACATATAACCTAAGACAAACTATACAGATAATTTCCATACGATGGAACAATATTGTACAAGCTATTATGCAAGCGGTTAAAGGAAACAAGTCCAACATGATGTGTGGTTCATTCACAGAAGAACATTGTTTTACTTATTGAGTCCTTGTACGAAGGAGTTGAAGTGTCCAGTGCATATAGAGAGCAGAGTCTTTCTATGGGTGGTTTGTCAACTCACTCACCTGTGTGAGGCACACATCAGAAACGCACAATGTTTAATTAGAGATTTGGAGTGATTGTAAAAGTGTGGCGCAAATTTGCAAATGGGTGCAAGGCTCAGATATGAAAGTGTTTTTTTTACAGGTGGTTTGTCAAACCCACTTACCTGTGTGAGGCACACTCAGAATGGGGTCTATTCACAGCTAGTGTTTTTCAGCCAATGATAAACTTCCGGTGAAAGCTTAATTTGACTATTTACAATTTCCTAAGGTTCCTTTTACAGCATCAATGTTGTAATGTTATTACAATACACATTTAATTGTTCAAGTGTAAAATGAGATGAAAGATCTTAGAGCTGTCAGGATCAGCAGGTGAGCGCAGAAACTCCATTGAAAATACTGGGGTAAAATAAACTGACATATTTTAAAGACATGGTGGGGGTAAATGGAGTTTAATGCAGTGCTTCTCGTCCAGTCTGAGACCCACTTTATATTGTATATCTATCAAGCAGTGAAGATCACTGATTTTTAAAGAAATCAGACCTTAAACATGGCAAGTTCATAAATGGAAAGACATCGCAAAGTTGTACTGAGTACTGAGGTTGGCTGGCTGAAATTAAACATCCGTGTGCATATACCCCATTAATGTTTTGAGGTTGCAATATTCACTCTGTGTTTTACTCTGAATTCAGTTTAAAGAGATAGTTTGCCAAAAAAAAAAAGTAAATTCTGTCATCAGTTACTCACACTTTACTTGTTCCAAAGCGGGTTTCCTTCCTTTCTTCAGTTGAACACACAAATAAAATATAGTATTTTGAATTTAGCTGAAAACTTGTAACCTTTAACTTCCATAGTAGGAAATAAAAAATAATATGGAACTTAATGGTTACAGATTTTCAGTTTAGGTCAAGATATATTATTTAAATGTTTGGAACCACTCGAGGAAGAGATATGATAATGATAATGATAACATTTTCTTTTTGTGGGTGAATTATCATTTAAATTCAGTTTTTGCTAAGAAAATAGTGCAGCAATTGTGCATTTCAGACCAACTTAATACATATTTTATGTTGTGAAACTTTCAGAGGTGTAAAAAAAGAAAATGAGTTCAGTTTCAAAATTTCACTCAATTAAAGGTCCAAAAGTATCTTGGCAAAAGCAAGATGAAAGTTTCTAGAAAAGTTGCAAGAACCGCCTAATGAAATCAAGAAGCAGGGCAGGTTTTCTCATTAAAATAACTGTGCCAAGTTTTGCAAATCAGCCAGTCATCAGTCATGGTGAATCACAGTCAGAAGTCTGTTTACAGCTGCTATTAACATTTGTTTTGGTTGATCAAATCACAGATAGACGAGGATGACATGTTTCCATTTACACCAGCTGTTTAGATCCACTTGTTACCATTCTCCTGATTTCTATGGCCCTTGTGTACACTTGGTATTTAGATTCAAACACAATTGGATGATGCTAACTACAGTTGTTCACTTTTGACTACTTTCAGAGGTGGTTGAAAACACATTTGATTGGATTGCTGTTGTAGGGGAGATGCTCATGTGGTTGAATGCATTTAAACTGGCACAAAAGTGCACAGTCTACTGACCTCATTCCCTTCAACTTGGATGTGTTGTTGAAACACTGGCCCGAATAAAGATTTAAACATTGCCATCCAAAATCATACCTTAGATTTGAAGGGGAAACAAAGTAAATAAAATACATGTAAATCTATGTATGTATATTAAAAAAATAAATAAATAAACTGGTTGACAACAAATTCGACTTTTCAGAGACTAAATTTCTTTAAGTGTTTTTGTGTTTTATTTAATTAGATAAATAATTAACGTACTGTTAATCACACATGGGCTTTTACTATGATGAATATGTCTGATTCTTTGCATAAAATTGATAATTTTACACATAAAGAGACTCAGTGTAATTACTTTCAATGTTTGAACTGTATTACTAAACTGGAAATTCAGCCAGATCTCACGAGAAAATGCAAGTATTTTACGTTTTGTCAGTTTAGTGGCTAATTTAGTTGTACGAAATTGTACGATTTTAAAAAGGAGGCATGGCACCTAACCCCACCCCTAAACCCAACCATCCTTGGGGGAAGAGCAAATCATACTAAATTGTACGAATTAGATCGTACAGATTCATACTAATTAGCCACTAAATCAAAAAGTTACGAATTGTCGCGAGATTGTGTAGGGAAATCTCGTTTACCTTTTTCTTTTCAAATCTAGTTAAATGGATATGGCCTCCGTTATCCACTTGGAAAAACTTCGATTTATGAGGTCCAATTCTAACAGAAAATTCTTTGTTACTTGGGAACCCTTTCTGGGATACTTAAACCTGAAACGTTCTCAATCCAAATCCAGCGCCCCTCATGAAAACTGACTGACTACCTTATTGGACATTTTGATGACTATAGACTCTGTAACACTACATTTTGTATCTCCAACAGCTGAACCCACATGTATGGTCATTCATATAATATCTACCTGCAAAGTGTGTATATTCTGAGACAGCATTGTTTTTTCTGTTGTACTTAAAAAAAAAAATTTAAAACAAAAAGAAACCCAGAGTCTAAACACATGCGCTATAGGTGAATTGAATGAACTAAATTAGTGTATGAGAGTGTGTGAATGCGAGAGTGTATGGGTGTTTCTCAGTACTGGGTTGCGGCAGAAAGGCCCTCCACTGTGTAACACAAATGCTGGAATAGTTGGCGGTTCATTCCACTGAGGAGACCCCTAATAAATAAGGGACAAAGTTGAAGGAAAATGAATGAATGAATAATATAATATCTACTTTGTTTAAATAGCTTTAACATAATTGTAACCCATCGGTCCTGCTGCACCCAACCCGGTCTGAGCTGGGATTGAACCAGCAATTATTTTTATGGGAGTCGATTGCTTTAACAAGGTGGCTCAAGACCATGGCCTCTAGCATCTGTTGCTGGAGCACCTTTTGAGGTCAGAGGAGTGAGGTTTACCTGCATAGCACTTCGCTAGTTGGCCTAGGTTACACTCACTCCCATCCCGGACAAGCCCCCACATGCAACCCACCAGTCCTGCTGCACCCAACTCGATCTGAGCCGGGATCGAACTGGCAATTCTTTGTATGAGAGTTGGTTGCTCTAAGGAGGCTAAAGACCATGGCCACATTTTTTGAGGTCAGAGGAGTGAGGTTTACCTGCATAGCACTTCGCTAGTTGGCCTCCGTTACACTCACTCCCATCCCGGACAAGCCCCCACATGTAACCCACCAGTCCTGCTGCACCCAACCTCATCTGAGCTGAGATTGAACTGGCGATTCTTTGTATGAGAGTTGGTTCCTCTAACAAGGAGGCTAAAGACCATGGCCACACTTTGAGGTCAGAGGTGTGAGGTTTACCTGCATTGCATTTCGCTAGTTGGCCTCCATTACACGGTCAGTAGTTTTTTTTTTTTTTTATCTCTACACATACTGAAGTTTTAAGTGCAATATGTTACAGGTTGCAAACTGGGATTTTAATTTACACTTGAACTCGAGTGCAAACTAGGCAACCAACCCAAAAATTCACATTTGCGGGGGTTTTTTTCTCATTAAAAACTCACGTAGAACTTCTAAAACATGTGAAATATCAGTTTTCACACTTATACAAAGGAACTGCATTAGCAGAGCAGTGCCACCTCTTGATTTTAATCAAGCCAAACCGGTGTGAACACACAACTTTAACTAGACCTAAACCAAGGCTCAAAATTAACTTTACTTCGTACCACCAGTGCTTCGACATTTATTCTGGTATTCCTAAATTTTTGACCACCCACCAAAAATGAATGAGGATCACTGCAAATTGTAAAAAGGGATTTATTGTATTTGAAAACAACATCAATCAGGTCTAACACAAACTAGAAACAACCATGATACTTGCTTGATATATGGGCAATAATTCCAAAATTTATGTCTAATAATTACAAAATATTAATGATGACGACGAGGACAATAATCAATTGCATTTCTCATTATCATGCTGCCTGGAATGTGCTTGAATGAGAGTTATCTGCTATAAAAAGTCCTACTGTTACATTATGGAAAAAAAATGTATGGTTTGCATCAAACAAAAATGAAGCATTGCAGTAAGAAATATCCATTTTGCATGTTTGCATTTAATTTAAGGTTAATTTAAAGAACAAATAATATTTCGGCTACAAAGCAAACGTAAGATTATAGTATGTCATT
Source organism: Danio aesculapii (assembly GCF_903798145.1). Lineage (NCBI taxonomy): Eukaryota > Metazoa > Chordata > Actinopteri > Cypriniformes > Danionidae > Danio > Danio aesculapii. The sequence goes on along the minus strand of NC_079443.1, from coordinate 57,889,315 downwards.
CAGGGCAGAGCAGGATTCTCCCCATGACCACCTTCAAAATACTGTTCTAGTCATGAGCTGCAGTTCCAGTTTAAACTTAGTTTCGAGTTCACACTTAGCTGATGATTTGTAAAAAAGCTAGTTTAAACATGAAGCCTCGGGAGAGAGCCCTGAGCTCATAAGATCCTCAAGCCTGAGGCTCCCTACCGTTTGCAGGGCGAGAGGGGAGTTTGAGCTCAGGTAGATCTCGAGAACCCCCCCTCCTGCTGCTGCTTAAGGATCGCTATGAGGGTGTGGTGATGGTGGAATTTGACTATGATGCTGATTTGGTTTAGTCAATTTACTAAAGTCTCATGTTTTTGGACTGTGGGAGGAAACTGGAGGACCCAGGGAAAACCCATGCGAGCACTGGGAGAACATGAAATCCGCACAGAAATGCCAACTGGCTGGGTAGAGAACCAAACCGGAGGCATTCTTGCTGTGAGGCAACAGTGCTAGCCACTGGGCCACCGTGCTGCCCTATAGAGGAAAAAGAGGAGGAGAGGGGGTGGAAGGGGGGATTCTTTAAGACAAAGATGACTAAAGGTAAGATGCTTTGGTTATTGATACAGAGTTGGGAATCGTCTGATTGGTGAATCGTACATTAGCTTGATTCACACGAGGTCAGCCGTGTCAATCATAAGCACATGATCCTCTCAAAATTAGCTTATAAATAAACTTCACCAAGGCGAGCTTCTTTGGCGATGATGTATACAGTGTTTGATTTTACATTTAGTCGCCATTTGCGCTGAACATGCAGTGAATACAACGCATCGAGAGCTGATCCACTCAGCACTCTCTCCAAAAACACTCAATTAATCTTGGCTGGCTAATGAACTTTCACCACATGAACGCTCTCATCAGCGCCATTATTGGTAATTTTAGGTGGGTTTGCAAACATCTGTACTTTTCAATGCCTCTTCCTCAGACTTTATCTGTTTCCATTTCCCTCGGTCACAAAAGCTCCCTGTCGTCTGACAGGGGAAAGCCTTGAGTGATTGACAGCTAGTGGCAGATGCAGCACGTTTTTAGAGAGAAAAAAAAATCTAAACAGGTTGCACTACAACTATTATATGCAGTCACACAAAACAGTCGCAATTTCCAGCCCTGAAAACTTGCATCCCAAAACTTGTTACCTGAAATTGCCCAACTTGAAATTCAGCAGCGGTTGTTTAAGAGTGATCATTAACTCAAAGTCAAGTCCTCCTATCAATGTTTATAATTAAAATGCATGAAGGCATTAATTAAAGCAATTGCTTCGGGTCAAAAACTCATGTTGTGGTGACTAATGAGATGTCTCTCCGCAAGGATAAATGATCATAGCTGTGGCCAATTACACTGTAAACCAAAATGAGTTGCATTGAATGTATTAAATAAAAGTCAGATCGTTTAATTGTCTTGTTGACTCAGTAAGACAGACACAAAAAGACTGAAGCCACAGAGACCTGAGAAATATATAAGCTTAAAATCTAATTAAATGGACCATACATGCAATATCTGCCCTTGGAAAATGACTATTTTTAGATTATTTTGTACTCTACTAGTACAACTAGAGTATTTTGCTTCAGTAGTTGACAAGATAAGTGTCAATTATGCTTTTTCCAGATTGTTTGTTTATTTAACAGCATTGATAAAAATGACAAATTAATATTTTATTATAAAATGTATGTTATGCTTGAAGAACAACTGTATGTTTATATGTATGAATGAAAGAACAGAAATAATCCACAAACATTGGTTTATTGTGCTCATGTTTGATCCATTACCATCATCTTTATCCTCTGTGCTCAGCAGCAGCAACACAGATATTTACATTAGATGTTGCCTATGCAGTTGTTGCCTATTGGAAGGAATGCGTAAATGGAGCCACCATTTTAGTACATTGTAGCGCTCCTTTGAAATGAATGTTGGACCAAGGTGCAGTGGTGGACTGGCCATCCAGAGCCAGAAATATATACACATTCAATTCAACTCACCTTTATTTGTATAGCGCTTTTACAAATGTAGATTGTGCCAAAGCAGCTTCACATAGAAGATTATAGTAAATTGAAACTGTGTCAGTTCAGTTTTCAGTGTTTAGGTTCATTTAAGTTCAGTTTAGCTCAGTTCAGTGTGGTTTAATAATCTCTACTGAGAGTCCAAACACTGAAGAGCAAATCCATCGATGCGCAGCTCTACAGATCCCAAACCATGCAAGCCAATGGCAACACCAGGGAGGAAAAAAAAGCTTCACCAATTGGCGAAAGTGAAGATTTAAAAGACCTCGAGAGAAACCAGGCTCAGTTTGGCACGACCATTTCTCTACTGGCCAAACGTCTTGTGCAGAGCTGCAGTCTAGGCGCCGGAGGCTGGAGAATGCTGGACCTCAGCGAAGACTCGTCTGTCCCCGGAGCGTCACGGGTCTCATGTTCTCCGCTCCTCCATGACCACCACAGCAGCTGCTCAGGATACGGCCTGGTCCAAGAGTATGTATATATACACATGTATATCTATGATCGTGAGTTTTCCATGTAGTCTGTATGCAATTATTTTTTTTTAATTACAAAAATTATAATTTTACATCACTTTTCTTCATCGATGGATAAGTAACCGTACATCAAAGAGCGTGTGTTTGTGTGCATGGAAATGTATTATCCTCCCTACCAGTTGAATTTGATCTACTTCATGTCCTGAAACGCACCTCCTCTCCCGCTTCAAATTCTAACAAAGGGAGCGATTCATTTGTGAATGAATCCTTATGAACGACTCGTTCACTTAGCCGACAATAATACACGTTTCTGGCACCGCAGCATCTTGTTGTCATACTTCATTTACTTTGTTTGCTTATTTTATTCAACAAAACTAGCAAAATCCTGGTATTTAGTGTAAGTTGGTGCTATTTTGCCTTATGGTCAGTGCAGTAAGTGACTGTATTATCATCAATACTCGTTCTGCACAAAAGTTTGTAGCATACAAAAACCCTAAAAAAATAAATCTTACCAATGAAATGTTCTGCCTTTGTGCTGTGTAGTATATCTATGCGATAGCTAACGGATTTATTTCAGTAATCTATATGTCGAGTTTATGCTTAAGGGCGCCCTCTAGCGTTCAGTATGACTGAAACAGAAATGACAATATTGCAATGTATATATCATCCCTATTTTAGAGGTCTTCAGATCCACTGTCTTGAGCTGCTGCATATTCTCTGTGTTCATGTTCTCCCTGTGTTCACATGGGTTTTCTCCAGGTGCTCCAGTTTCCCCCACAATCCAAAAACATGCCGTATAGGCCGTAGTGTATGTGTGTAAACGAAATTATTATTTTTTTTTTGTATGCAAGTGGATACTTACAAATCATATTGTTTATCATTAATATTGTTATCATAATGAATGGCAGAAAACATTGCTAGATTTTAAAAGTCCATATAGCCCATTCCTACTGTAAAAATTTGTTAATAAATAAAAATGCTTTAGCAGGACTGATTAATAACCCAATTTTCCAATTCTCAATCTTAAATTGAGCGCAACATCCTTCATAGTTGAATATCCAAAACTCCAAGAAGTGTTAGATTTCTCAAGTAAAATGGGTTTTGAATGGGACTTCCTGTAAAACTACTTACTGTAAGTACTTTACTCTGCTGGATTCGACATCTGCAGTCATCCCAAAAAAGCTTGACTTGGCTAAGAAGACTGCATGTCATTTCACATTTAATGAAAGCAGAGAAAAGTGAAGTCGTCGACAGAGAGGAAGTTTTAGAGTGCACTGCGTTGCCTCTCTGTCTCCAGCACAGGACCTATGTGTTATTTCTCTTGCAGCGTTTTGCCACTAAAGTCACACTGCTGTAACTCACTGTATTACCATTTACACTCACCTTACTAGAGTGATAAAGTCTGGGACTGTAGGATATTTTACAATACTGTTTAATTCCTTTAATTTGCATTAGGCTTGTCAAACACTGTAAAAAATGTTGGGTTCCACACAATTGCTTCATGTTGTCCCGACACAAATTAATTCAACTTGATAGTTTTTACAAATTTAAGTGAATTGAACATGAAAATCAAGTTGCCCCTCCAAAAAGCTCAAGAAATGTGTTGATTCGGCTCATTTTGAATCAATAGAGTAAGCAGCAACAATCATTCTTGAGTGAATGTAAGACTATTGAAGACCATTACACATTCACTATTAATATATCCTTTTGTTCTAGACGCATCTTTCTAATCCTTTGTTGACATTTAGTAGCATATTTTTAACCGTTCACAGTCAAACTAGTTCTCCATGTAGTTTCTTTTATTCTTCTTCTCATTGCACACTGTTCAAAAGTATTATGAACATAATAAAAAAATATTATTATACATTTTTATATACTCAAAAAAAATTAATGTTACTTTTAAGCCTTTTTCTAATTATGTTTATGATCACACCACATTTTGAAGTCAGTAAAATTGATTCATTGATATACTGATTGATTGATTAATCTACTGACTGATTTATCTATTGATTGATCAATCAACTGATTGATCTACTGATTGATTAATCTACTGATAGATTGATCTACTGATTGATTGATTAATCTACTGATTGATTGATAATCTACTGATAGATTGATTAATTGATCAACTGGTTGAGTAACTGATCTACTGGTTAATTGATTAATTGATCTACTGATTGATCTACTGATTGATTAATTCATCTACTAATTGATTAATTGATCGACTGTTTTATTAATGAATTGATCGACTGGTTGATTGATTAATTTATCGACTGACTGATCTACTGATTGATTGATTGACTGCCTGATTGGTGGTTTTGTTGATTGATAGAAACAGTTTAGGGACACACTAAATTGATCAAACGGGTTTATAATGTTACAAAGTATCCCTATTTAAAATTTCCAGTCATCAAAAACACAGTTTCCACAAACATAATCAATCAAATATCACAGTGTCAACATTTGTTTTCTTTTTTTGCATAATTGCATCATCTTCTACACTGTAAAAAGTGATTAGTTACTTTTAAAAAAAAGTGGGTAAACCTGTTGACTTAAAGGCAAGTTGAGTTAACTTTAAAAAGTCAGTAAACCTGTTGACTTAAACTTTTATAATTATAGCCCACTAATCACTTTACACTGTAGCCTAAAAATGTTAAAACCATAAATGTTGCTATTATTCATTTATTCATTCATTCAATTTCCTTCAGCTTAGTTCCTTATTCATCACGGGTCACCACAGAGGAATGAACCGCCAATTATTACAGCATATGTTTTACGCAGCAGACACCCTTCCAGCCACAACCCAGCATTGGGAAACACCCATACACTCACATTCACACATACACAAACACTACGGCCAATTTCATTTATTTAATTCACCTATAGCGAATGTCTTTGGACTCTGGGGGAATCCGGAGTACCCGGAGGAAACCCACACCAACACGGGGAGAACATGCAAACTCCACACAGAAATGTCTACTGGCCCAGCAGGAACTTGAACCAGTGACTTCCTTGCTGTGAGGCGACAGAGCTAACCACTGAGCCACCCACATTTTGTATTGTCAGTCCCTCACATATACAGAATGCGTCTTGCGTAAATAAGTGGCCAAAATATCTGACGTTTTCCATTTTGTGTGAATACCCCCTTAAAAAGCAAGACCTTCGGATCAACAAGTATATTAAATCAAATTTCATGTTTCAAATCAAGTGTTCCACTAAAAGATGGAGCCCATTTCACATTATTAAGAGCTTGCAACAAAAGAATCAGGCACAGCTAAACACATCTATATTTGGCTGAAATATTAGCCATATACGCTATATCTGTTTGCACATGCAGAAGACAATTTCTCATTTTTGCCTCAGGGTCCTTTTAAGGGTCCTCAAGGCGAATGTTGTTCCCAATGAGGAGTGGGAGTCTCTCGTGAAAATTTCCGAGCTCAAGCGGGGCTGACATTATGAATGTTGCAAATTTAACTGCTAGTTGCTAGGCAATTATACATCCCATCGATCCCAAAATTACACAAAAGGCAATTAGCCGCGGAGCCCTCATGCATGAAAAGTTTGGTGAGTTTTCACCACAGGGAGAAAGAAAAGTTCTAGATGCTCAAATGAAGGCGGGATAATATATTCAGCTGCAAGAAGCATCTGGAGTCAAGTGCATCAATGACATGTTAAGGTTGAAACAAGGCGCTCGGTAATACCTGGAGAACAACATCCGGAAGCATTCCCGCTTGCTCAGCAGTTGCAGGACATCCAGAATTACATCTTTTGCTAGCTCATCTCAGCACCTTTATTATTTAGTTTGAATACTAAATGCCACAATCTTATAGCAACAGCAAAACATTTCTGAACTCATGTAAAATGTAGGTGTGTAACACATTTGCATAATGCAAGTCCAAGGCTTTCACTGGCTGACCGCAAACCACATCTGCTTTGACCCTCAAACACTGTAAACACTTGAGACTAGGGGGCAACGTAAGGTTAAAGTCACAATTATTCGCTCTCCTGTTGATTTATTAAATTTTTTTACATATTTCCCAAAAAATAATTAACATAACAGAGCAAGGAAATGTTCACAGTATTTCCTATAATATTTTTTCTTCTGGAGAAAATCTTATTTGCTTTATTTTGGCTTGAATAAAAGCAGTTTTTAATTTTTACGAAACCATTTTAAGGGTCAATATTATTAGCCCCTTTATGCAATTTTTTTTTCAATTGTCTACAGATCAAAACACTACACAATGACTTGCCTAATTACTTTAGTTTGCTGTTTTATAATATAGTTACATTTTCTTGTGAGATCGGGCTGGGTAGACAAAGGCATTGTGAGAGTGATATATTGTATAATGATATACAGTAACAAAGCCAAATAGTTTTCCTGTTGGTTGTCATCTTCTGTGGTAAACAAACTGTTTGATAATGGTTTCTAGGAGATGTCTCTGTAGGATATATGGAGAGCTAATGTTGTTCCCATACTGATAAACTTCCGGTGACCTGTTATTGTGAGTTTTTTTCCATTTTATACGGTTCCTTTTACAGCATCGATGTTGTACTGTAATCAAAATACAATTAGTTAAAAAGACTTTGGCATTCATTTAGCTGCTCAAGCGTAAAACGAGACAAAAAGCCGTTTACTCGCATGCGCCTGTCAGAATCGGCAGGTTAGCGCAGAAGCTCTATTGACTATACTGGGGTAAAATAAATACCCATTTTATAAAGACATGGCGGGGAAAAACGTAATTTAATGCAGTACTTGTACAATCTGAGACCCACTTTATATCAGATATCACTCAGCCAGTGGAGATTGCAGATTTTTAAGAAAACAGAGCTTAAACGCGCCGATTTTGCAATTGCATACAGTTCACCGGAAGCGCTTTACCTAGGTTACTGGCAAATTAAAAGTCCTATTAGCATGCTTCGGCATATACCCTATTCCCGAAGCTTCTGCTGTGAATGCATCTTACATCGTAAATGTCAGTCATGTATACAGGACTTTATCCACTGCCGAAAGTCAACGATTTGAGTTTATAAATTAAAAATAAAAAACTGTTACAAAACTTATTGATCCACTTTGTAAGACAAAGTTAACAATTAACAATGCAAAATGACAAATCTTCAAAATAAAAGCAACTCCACCATTATGCAGCATATTTTTTGCAGATACAATTTTTTGACCACTCCAACTGTGTTCACCTGAAGAAAAAAAGTCATATACACAGAGAATGGTTGAGGGTGGGTAAATTGAGTGATAGTTATTTTTGGGTGAACTATTCCCTTTACTTAAAATCTCAACATCTGGTGGTGCTACACAATATAATTCAAGAGTTCACACAAGCTGATGCTTGATAAGATAAAGGCATATTTGGCATGCTGTCCTGGTAAAGAGCCCTGAGCTCGGAGGATCCTCTAGCCTGGGGCTAACCCCCTGTTTTGTCAGGAGAGAGAGGATAGTCTGGGCTCAGGTTGGTCCCCATTATTTAGCTATAAAAAAAAGTGGGGAAGGAGTCTGGGTGGATGAGGGGATTCTTCAAAATCAAAGATGACTGAGGTAAAAGCAGCAGATTATTTATACAAGTTTGAATTCATCTGACTGGTTGGTCACGATGTAAACGCGAGACCAGCTTTGGTCAATCCTCTGCACATCTTCCTCTCGAAATTGGTTTAAAAAACATCACTTGGCAAATATATAAGGGTGTGTGATATGACTATTCCTGACCATGGATTAAAATATCTCCACGATCTGCTTTTTAAGGAATATCGTATTATCGTGCTCATTTTAACAATGGCAATACTGGTGCCTCTGTCTCAATATAACACCATATGAATTCACATCCAACATGAACTCAGAGTTGGTCACAACACTAATTCAGTTTCATTTGTTTTAAAGCCTTGCTGGTTAACTTCTTCGATAGCGGCAGGAAGCTGACGCACTGAGGCGCTATATTTTGAACATGTCAGTGTTTACGAATAGATTGCATCAAATAGAACAAACTATACATCATTCTAAAGGCATAAGCCTCAAGCAGTGATTGAAGGCACTTGTTTTTCAATTAAAAGTGTATAAGCAAAATATTTGGTGAATTTGTGTGAGTACCACCCATCACAACAGGTATAATACAAAAGTATACTTGTGTCATCGTAACATGACAAACACATCCATTGCTGTAAATCTCGGTTTATTTCAAAAGGTGAGGTTGCAAGGATCACTGTCCTACAGAGCACAATTAGTCCAATGAAATAATATTGTATGGGTGTTAATTTATTTGTTTACATCACAGTCTTCTGGGGATCTAATGCTCACATTATTTATATAGTAACCCGCGTGCGAAAACAGACCCATAACAGCAAATGCATTATTTTATTTTTATTTTGAGCGAACACACCTGAGGAGAGCGTATTGCGCATGCCAAAACGTCTCAAATTTTCAGAAATCTGCAAGCACACCATGGGTCTCGTGACAAGTGACCAATCATCTGCACCCAAACACTGCAGTGCTTCTTAATTTTCTCCATAAATCAAACTTGTATCAGAGCTACAGCAATGTATTGTCAGTTTGTCATCTTCTGAGAAAACGGTTTATGGTCACCAAGCAAAGACAGATGACATAAGTGTGCGAGTGCAAAGCACATTGAGAATGGTGAAGGAAGGGACACACTCCAACACGATTTTTGACGCGATATGTGAACAGCCCCTTAGACCATCTTTAAAGTCTGATCGCACCAAAACTGTCAAAACCATACAAGATTTACATTTAACACATTTGGTTACTGTCTCTAAACAGAAAGGAAAAACGGAAGGTTATTAGAAAAACATATGCATGATGTGTGCAGGTTTTAAAGGCCAGCAGACTAACAGACTCAACGTGCTGCCATTTGCCTCACCCCAAAAATGTTATCAATGTTATCAATAGACCCTTTTCACACTTCCGAGTTTCTCAGTAGCAGAAGTCGTCATAGTTGGGAAAATTTAGAGCGCAGTAAATGGGAGAATACAACAAACCCCCCTTTTTTTTTTTTTTTTTTTTTTACAATGTTATTTACTCAAATAATGAAAAAAACATTAGTGTGAACATTTTTGGGTCAGTGGGGTGAAGTCATCTCTGTGTTCTAACAATATGGGGGTATATTCATGGATCTGTTCTTGACCCATTGTTGTTTACAATGTACATAAATGATTGATCTTCCAGATTGCTGCCCAGGGATTAACTGCCAGTTATATGCAGATGACACAGTCATCTATGTGTCAGCTAAAACACCGTGCCGGGCAGGTGAGCAACTGACCCTGGCTTTACAACATATTTCAAGATGGCTTGAGCGGTCTCTTTAACAATTAATTTCAAGAAAACAGTTTCTATGTGCTTCTCTATAAGAAATAGGCCTGTACGAGATACATTTGAGGTGCTGATTAAAAATAAAGTTATTGAAGATGTGAATGAATTTAAGTATCTCAATTTTAAATTTGATAGTCATGTTAAAAATATAAGTAAGAAGGTTAAGCCAAGTCTAAACTGTTTTTCGTTTTAATAGAAGGTTAAACTGCAAAATTATACATGTACAAAATGATATTCTCTCACTTGACATATTGAATTACATCGTGGTCACAAGCCTCTAACTACATTGAAGCCTATTCTCAATATATAAACAAGCGGTTAAATTATGCACTTAAAGCCTATGCGATGGCATCATTGTGAAGTTTTATGTAAACATAACCTTTTTAGTTTTGATAGATTTATTAAATTTAATTACCTTAAAATGTTTTTTAAATGATTAAATAATCATGTTCCAATGCTGTTTTCAGATCTAATCAATAGGCATCAAACCTCTCACAGAGTCACACGAGCAACTGCTAATGGTGGCTGTCTAGTGCCAAAGTGTAAGACCTCAGTTGGTGAATCTGTTTTCTCTGGCAAGGGAGCCAAACTGTGGAATGATTTACCTGTTAGCCTAAAATTAGGGAGTAATATAAATGTTTTTAGTAGTGTTCTTAAAAAGTGATTAAAATAAAACAGCAGTGTTTGCACAAATAGTCTACTATTAGTTTGTTGGATCATATCGCCTTTGCTTTTGCCTTCAGTAATTTTATGTAAAGAATTATAATGTATATGTATTTATTATATTTCCATTGTCAATTTTGTCAAGCCTCCTGTGGACAGATGTTGAGAATTAGCAAGTTTGCTGAAACACTTAAATGCATTTGGTTGTCCAGTGTAATTGTGATGTCCATGACAAATAAATAAATAAGTAAATAAATAAATAAAGATGACGGCAGCCAGAGGAGAGAATAACGTCAAATATACTGTCCTGTCCAATAGACGCTGCGTTAGAAACGCCTCGCACAAGCGATAATTCGTTTTTTTGTAATTTGAAGCAAAGATGATATACTACATACATAAATACATATAAATGTTCATACATTTAAAAAGAAAAATCCAAAAAGATTAAAAAATTATGGATTTAAGATGCTGATGACCGTTAAACCATCATAACAGGCTTGTGAAAAGGTTCCATATCGGCTCACTCTGATGATGTCCCTAATCTGTATTCATTTATTTATCCATTTGCTGTTAATAAAACCACAAAACATTTTTTTGTATTATGATAAAATTGCAATTTGTAAATTGTATATCATGATTTCCCTGGAAAAAAAAAATAGTAATATGATATTGTATGATATTTTAGAGGTGATTTCATTCATTCATTCATTTTCCTTTGGCTTAGTCCCTGATTTATTAGGAATAGTCATAACAGAATCAACTGTCAATTACTCTGGCATATGTTTTACGGTGTTTTCACACCTAGACTTTTGTTTCGGAACCTGGCGCATAGTGCGGTCTCTTTGGCATATGTGAATCCAGCAAAAATGAACTCTAGAACGGATCGGTTGTAGTGAGCAAGCAATATGATCCGAACCAGGCTATTTCAAGTTGTATTATGGATATGTAATAGGCATACAGTTGAAGTCAAAATTATTAGTCTCCCTATGATTTTTTTCTTTATTAAATATTTTCCAAATGATGTTTAACAGAGCCAGGAAATTCACACAGTATGTCTGATAATATTTTTTCTTCTTGAGAAAGTCTGATTTTTTTCATTTCAGCTAGAATAAAAGCAGTTTTTAATTTTTTAAAAACCATTTTAAGGTCAAAATTATTAGTCCCCTTTAAGCTATTTTTTTCCAATAGTCTACAGAACAAATCATCGTTTGGTTAATTCTGACTTGAACTGTATACAGCTATATGAAGAGAGAATTATGAGTAGCGCAGGATGTCATTCCTACCGGTAAATGTGCGTTTCATGTCAGATACGAAAGTGAAAGCATGCTAACTATTAACGAGAGCCATTTACCCAGGTAGCAAAAACATCTGTCCCAGATTTGGCATAAAGATGGCACTCGTCCAGCAATGGCATACAGCATGTGGGCCAAACATGACCCTGGTTTGTCAGAGGTGGCACTGTCTTTAAAGGGGCACACAAGACTTGGGCCAGATATCAAATGTAGTAATTGGGCCCAGATGTAAAAAAAAAATAATAATAAATTTATGTGGGCCATGCAAGTTTGGCATATCTTGACCCACTTTTAAAATACATTTAAATTATATTTGAGTAAAGAACATTTTCTTCTAAAAATGCAGTCATAAAGTGAAATGCTTCATAAGTTTATCAAATTCATTGCAGTCATGACATACCAACAATATCTGGCCCAGTTCAGGCCTAGTTATGGGTTATTAACTTGGCTGACACTTGGCCCAGATATGATCCATGTTTGGCCCTTGTATGGAAGCCAGACTTGGTCCAATCATGTACCGTAATTCACTACGGCATAAGGGCCAAGCAAAAGCTGATTGTCTGGGCCAGAGAAATTTTGCTATGGGGGTATTCTTTAAGAAAATTGACCTAACAGCACTCTTGGTTTATCTGTTATTTCTATCTATAATGTAAAGCCTATAATGCATATTTCTATCTGGTGACCATGTCTGTGGGTGTCACCATTCAAAATCGCTAATAATGTCTTATTGCTCATAGTCAAGCTAAAATACATGCATGACAGTTGAGCGGGAACACTTAAACTCTGACCAATGTGAGGAGAGTTTACTCGCACGTGACTTGTTTTAGCTCTTTTGGTCCGTTTAGAAACTTTGCCATGTGAAAGCGAACCACACCAAGAACTAAACAATTTTAATCCCCGTTTCAGAACAAAACAATCGATTCAAAGGTGTGAAAGCACCCATACATAGATAAAACTGTACACTAAATGCTTAAAAAACACAAATAACAAAACAAGCTGTGTCGTGAACTGCATTGTCAGTAATAACTATCGATCGAATCCTAATCTCTGGCTGTTACGAAATAGTTTGAACAATCCTCAGACTGTTTTAAGAGCTACATTAAGCCAGCAGTTGGATTAAAGGTTTTCCAATGGACGTCCTTTAAGCCCCTCTGTTTATTTGATGACATCTGATATATGTTTCTATGGCAGATTAAACTTTGTCCTGACCTAAAAAGCCTTCTCTAATAACAATGTAATCAAATCCAGCACCAGGTTTAATCTTTGTCCGAAGAGCTGTCTATTTGAGTCTGCGAACGGCCGTCTAATCCTGAATGGAGCTGTGTTTTCAGTGGGAGTCTGGAGGTGTTGAATTGTCTGTGTCGGTCTTTGTGAGACGGGCTGAGGCAGCTAAAGCTGTGAGGATTATCAGTGAAGCTGCTAAGACGCACAGAGACGCCAATGTCAGTCTGAGAAAGAGAGCGAACGCAGAGAAGGGACGTGATGTCGTCATCGTGCCCCAGACTACAGCAGAGGACGCGTTTGGCTGTGAATGCAGATGAGCGCTATAGCATTCATATTCGAGAAAGCACTGGCTTTATCATAAGTGTATCATGACCTCTTCATTAAGTGCTTTTAAATTAATTGCCAACCAGTGATACCTTAAATTTCCTATTATGCCATTTTACAAGGTGTAATATAAGCCTCAAGTGTTCCTGGAAGGTGTGTAAACTCAAAATTCCTCATGGATCATTTATTAAATCACGTTTTAAATGACCCCTTTTGTGCATGTCTCTTTAAATGTAAATGAGCGGCTGCTTTTCTATAAGAATGCTGTGAAAATACACACTAAATACCTTTTAAAAGTTTGTTAAACACACACACACACACACACACACACACACAATGTAAGGCTATGAATGCAGATGAGTGCTTTAGCATTCACATTTGAGAAAGCATTGGCTTTATCACAAGTGTTATGACCTCTTCATTAAGTGCTTTTAAAATAATTGCTAATCAGTGAAACCTTGAATTTTTGGGATTATGCTTTACAATGTGTAATATACACTCACCGATCCCTTTATTAGGTACACCTGTCAGCTCACTAACACAAGCTTCTTATCAGCCAATCTAATGGCAGGAACTCGATGCATTTAGGCATGTGGACATGGTCAAGATGATATGCTACAGTTCAAACTGAGCATCAGATCTGGGAAGAAAGCTGATTTAAGCGACTTAGACCAGCCCGTCTGGCACAAAAACCATGCCACGTTCTGAGTATTTCAGAAACTGCTGATCTATTGGGATTTTCATGCACAACCATCTTCTAGGGTTTACAGAGAATGGTCTGAAAGAGAAAATATCCAGTGAGCTGGCAGTTCTGTGGGCGCAAATGCCTTGATGCCAGAGGAGGATGGCCAGAACAGTTCCAGCTTAAGGCAACAGTAACTCAAATAACCACTCGTTACAACCGAGGTATGCAGAAGTGCATCTCTGAGCGGACAACACGTCCAACCTTGAGTCAGATGGGCTACAGCAGCAGAAGACCACACCAGGTGCCACTCCTGTCAGCTAAGAACAGGAAACTGAGGCTACAATTCACACAGGCTCACCAAAATTGGACAATAGAAGATTGGAGAAGCGTTGCCTGGTCTGATGAGTCTTGATTTCTGCTGCGGCATTCAGATGGTAGGGTCAAAATTTGGTGTCAACAACATGAAAGCATGGATCCATCCTGCCTTGTAGCAACAGTTTAGGCTGGTGATGGTGGTGTAATGATATTTTCTTGGCACACTTTGGGCTCATTAGTATCAATTGAGCATCGTGTCAATGCCACAGCCTACCTGAGTATTGTAACTGACCATGTCCATCCCTTTATGACCACAGTTTACCCATCTTCTGAAAGCTACTTCCAGCAGGATAATGCACCATGTCAAAGCACGAATCATCTCAGACTGGTTTCTTGAACATGACAATGAGTTCACTGTACTCAATGTTATTAAATTTAATAGAGTTAATTTGTGAATTCCATATGAAATTATATTTATATGGATACAAGTACACACTGCATGTCAAAAGTTTGAGGTCAGTGAAACACAAACACACACAAGGGCAGATGAAATCTAGCATTGAAGACTAAGGGCTCTAATTTTAACTTTCTTGGCATGAAGTCTAAAGCTCATGGTGCAAAATCATTAAGGATGTGTCTGAAGCCACTTTTGTTAATTTAAGGATGGAAAAATACACTCTGTACCCCGGCGCATGGTCTAACAGGGTTGTGCTTATTCTCTTGAGTTATGGGTTGGGCCAGACCGAATCTGCTGACATTTTTTGCTATTTCTGCTGAGAATTTTGGTAAAAATCTGCGGATTTCTGCAGAATTATTTTGGGAGTCTCATAACTAAAACTTTAATATGTAAAATAAAAAATTATAACTTTTTAACCTGTATTTAATGTTTAAAATGCAAATCATATTAGATTCACTTTATTTGGTAAACAAAGCGAGTCTCTCATATATCTACTAAAAGACAGAAAATATTACTGCACAAACTGCATTGTACATAAATCAGATTAACATTTTCATATTAGTCAATAATATTACTGTAATTAATTTAAAAACTTAATAAATATAGATTTACACACATTTACTCTATTTAAATAGACTCAATGATGGGCAAAAAATCTGCAGAAAAACAAATATTTTTCAAAACTGTTTCTAAATTCAGTTCTAATTTCCAGCAAATGAATAAATTAACAATAATAACGAGGTGTGGTCAAAAAAAAAAAAAAAAAAAAAAAAAAAAAAAAACAACATATCCAAACACGAGTCCTATTCTTATGCCCCCTATGGTGATGCAGACGTCTCCAAAACCCGAAAGATGGACAAATCTAAACTTGTTTTTATTAAAACAAATATAAATATGCAGATAATAAATAATACTGCTAATAATAATAATAATAATAATAATAATAATAATAATACTGCTAATAATAATAATAATAATAATAATAATAATAATAACAACAACAACAACAACAACAACAACAACAACAACAACAACAACAACAACAACAACAACAACAACAACATACAAATGCAAATTGTCATGAATAAAATGAAAAAAAGTCCCCCGTGATGAAAGCATGGAGGCAGTGGTTTTTATATTTATGTAAAAAATAAGAATTTTTGTAATATTTTAATCCTTTAATTATTTTCATAAGAGATATTTGTGCACTGCTGTACATCCTGTGTGTATTAAGCAATGGGTAAGGGTTTGGACCTGCATAGGCGCATAACTAACAGATCAGCTTTTAGATCAGACTTCAGATCAGCTTTTAGATGGTCAATGACAGTCTATTTCAGTTTCTCATAATAGCAACGAGCCAACAATGCTCCTTAACACACCTCCTTTATAGACCGGCACACAAAGTGGCGCAAACGGATTTGCTATTTAAACAACATGGTGCAAAACATGAAAACAAAAATTGTGCTGGTCTGAAAATAGCAACAAAAATCGCACCATGCATGTCTTTCGCCTTATTGCGCTGGGTGTTAGATAGGGCCCAATATGTAATAAGCATTTGCATTTTAATGTTGTTAAAAATGAAATAAAAAAATTCAATATAACGTTATAATATAAATATTACGTTATCAAGATTTTAAATTTAAATTATACTTAAAAAAATATAATAAAAACAATACTATTTTTATTTTATCAAATAAATTCACAATGAATAAGGCTCACATCCGCTTAAAGGCTCCTGCTGGGCTCTATTTTTCATAATATCTGTGATCCTGCTTATATGGTCATTCTAAATGAACTAAAATGATGTATTTAGATGCTGTTCGATGCCACTTTAAAGCTTCAATATAAATGAGCAGAATATGAAAATATGTTATTCCCCTCACACTATAAAGACAGGCCTATGGGACATGAGTAAATATGATTTTCCTGAGCGGGGAAGGTCTGGACTGATAAATTTAAGCGAACGAGCTGTCATAAAACGATGATAAATAAGGAGTTCACCAGCAGCTCTGTCTGTTAAAGGTTCAGTATCATTCCTTTAACACTTTTATTGAAAACCATTCATAACACTGACATTATCACTCAAGCGTATGCTAATTCTAAACGCTAAAATTTCAAACAGAATATTCAAGTGGTGAAGTCAGAGTTGTTCATAAAATCTCCTCGAGAAGGTCGGGAATGGCTGGCTTTGACGGATGAACTCCTCAGATGTTTAAAATTGAATTGCTGGGAAAGGATGCAGCACAAAAAAAAAAAGGAATTAGATTTTATTTTTTATTCTTCTGGCACACTAACTGACTGCAAATAGATTGCTGTCTAACTATAACAGGTTGAGGGGATTACGTAAGACTTGAAACACACAATACATTAGGATTCTAAAGTTGGTTGGTGGATATATGCTGAATATTTTGCAATATACTTTAATTAGTAAGCATTTTGTAGGCTGAACAATTTCAATTGGCATTTTAATTGACTATTATATTTAAAGACATTTTATAACATAATAACTTTAACTATTTGCCAATAACTTGTTTCTTTTGTGTTTGCCATGATGACAGTACATAATATTTACTAGTTATTTTCAAGATACTGTTCTTTAGCTCAAGTG
Source organism: Danio aesculapii (assembly GCF_903798145.1). NCBI lineage: Eukaryota > Metazoa > Chordata > Actinopteri > Cypriniformes > Danionidae > Danio > Danio aesculapii. The sequence continues at coordinate 57,871,932 of NC_079443.1, read as the reverse complement.
GAATTTAATTTAAAGGCTTAACTATGTTATTAGTATTATTAAATTTATTAATTGACTATTATTATTATTATTATTATTATTATATAATTATACATATTACATAATTAGCCATTTACATTAGCAATATGATGTTATAGCCAATTAAATATCAAATTTACTGGTAACACTTAAAATAACAGTGCATTAATTAATATATTTACTAACATGAACAAACAATTAGTAATATTTATTATGTTATTTATTCAACTTTGTTAGCTTCAGTTAATTTGACGTTTGGATTGAACATAAAATTTAAGTTATCATAAAATCTCAAAAAATTTTGTATTTTTTGTTTGTTTGTTTGTTTTTTATATCAAATAGCACTAAAGGAAATATTTGAAAAAATAAATAAAATAAAAATTATTAAAAAAAATAAATAATAAAAAAAAAATAAAAAAATAAAAAATAAAAATCACAGGAGAGCAAATGATTGATAGATAGTTTAAAACAGTTTGAAAAAAAGACAAACGGACAGAGGGACAGACAGATTTCAGATTTCCCCCTTAAATTTACTTAATGTGTTTTTTTGTCAATAAAGGGTGCTGTGTCTACACTGAGGGAAAAAAATAACTTCAGTGCTTCTTTAAGCAAATGGCTGCAGTATAACAGCAGTGAAAACTTTAAGGGGGTCTGAATATTATCTGTACCCACTGTAGATAGAACAATAGAATGATAGATAGAACAACAGAACAGTAGATAGAATGATAGATAGAATGAATAATAGATAGAACGAATGATCGATAAGACGACTGATAGAACAACAGATAGAACAATAGAATGACAGATGGACCAATTGAAATGACAAATAGAACAATATAAAGATAGATAAAAGGTCAGAGAATGTTAGAACAATAGAACATATGAATGATTGAAATAGATATAACAATAGAATGATAGATAGAATAGAACAACAGATAGAACAATAGAACGACAGATAGAATGATAGACCAATAGATAAAATGATAGAATGAATGATAGATAGTTCAAATGATAGAACGCCACAATGATAGATAGAACTATAGAATGATAGACATATTGATATATAGAACAACAGAACAATAGAACAGTAGATGGAACAAAAGAACGACAGATAAAATGAATGATAGAATGTAGATAGAACAATATATGAACCAATTGAATGGTAAATAGAACGATAGATAGTACAAATGTTAGATAAAACAAAAGATTAATATGCAGAACAACAGAAAACGATAGGACAGTAGATAGAACAAGATAGAACAATAGATAGAACAAATGATAGGTAGAACAGTAGAACTATAGATAGAATGATATACAGAACAACAGGACAATAAAACAGACAGAATAGAACAATAGATAGAACAATAGAACGATAGATAGAATGATGTATACAGTAGAACAGAACAAGATAGAACAATAAATAGAACAAATGATAGATAGAACAGTAACGATAGATAGAATGATATACAGAACAACAGGACAATAAAAACAGACAGAACAATAGAACAATAGATAGAACAATAGAACGATAGATAGAATGATAGACAGAACGACAGACAGAGACTAAATTAAATATATACCATAATAATGTAGTTAACACCGATATTGCTTAAGAACAACTGCATTAGCGTTCCAGAACCTGTGCATTGTGGTCGACCCAGGCTGAGCTGCTATACATTAATCACTAATTAAATGAATGCCTCTTGACACTGACAGAATAACATGTTAATGTGTATGTTCATCCAAATGTGCTTCTGATTAAAATTACCACATCCAAGAGCAGCAGAGCATTGTGTGTTTGAAAGAAATGAGCTGTAGGGCCCTTCACGCTATATAATTAAACTGAAGGAACACCCCGACACTTATTGAGCTGCAGCAGCGTGTAATCTTTGGAGGATTTTCTAAATAATAGCATGCAGACCTACAACACAAGCATGGACATGAGGACAGATTTACAGCTGCGTCAAGAACACTCTAATCCTCCCGAATGAGAGTTTTACACTTTTAACTAGCCAATCAATACACAAAAAAAATGTTGCAGAGCTGTTCTGAAGTCATGATCAATAATGTAGTAAAAATAGTCAAATATATTCTCTTTTAAGAAAGCATAACATGGTTTCCGCTACATTTATTCTTCCATGGTGGGGCGCCACGCCAAGATTCATCCCGCCACGGCTATATTACAGCTTCTCATTCAAAACATTATTTTTTTTTTTAAATAGCGGGTGATAATCGCACCAAAACATATTAAAAGGTAAGTGAATTATAACAACGCAAACTTTTCTGTAACCGTAGTAGTGCTGTGCGTCATTTGTTTAACCCTTTAAGGCAGAGGTGGGCAAACTACGACCCGCAGGCCATATGCGGCCCGCTGAACACTTTCATCCGGCCCGCGAGGGAGTTTTTAAAATGCTGCTTGAGTAACGGTTCTGTTTTAGAATTAGTAAATTAATAATGCAATACAAGTGAACGCCATGTGATGGCAGTATTGCACGCGGTACCCTTAGCGCAACCAGTAGAATTAGAACACACTCTCGGATATTAAAATGCACTCGAGCGCTAAATGACTGAAAATGAGTCAGGCAAACACAATGGACTCTGAATGCCGTGTGTTTAAAGAAGAATGGACAACAAAATACTTCACCAATATCAGACAGAAAGCGCTAGGTGTAATATGCCAAGAAAGTACTGCTGTTTTTAAAGACTACAACCTAAGAGGCCGATCACAGTGAACGCGCATTTACGTTCCAACACCGCGAGGTGCAGCGCACTGCCTTTCTGTTGACAAGAAATAAAGGAGCGCCTTGTGCTTTTTTTATGTTGTTAGCCAACGACTGAATCAGCTGGGTATTTTGCGAGTGTTACTGTTGAGTGTTACAGACATCCCAAGTCTCGCGGAAGTTCCAGGAGTCTCCCGCAAATGCATAGAGACCCGCAAACGAGTGATAATCTCTCGGAAATCACGCATCTCCCTCCCGGTCCTCATGTAAATTGCGCACCCTTCTCAGCCCTCACCACCGGATCCCTCCTCACACGTCGCGCGCACTCTCCGCACTGAATTTAACTCATATTATATAATAATTGCTGTTTAATTGTGTTCATTTTTGTCTTAGAATATATTTTCCATGCAAACATCTACTTTAAACAGTTCTTTTATCAAAGATTTGTGGTAGTCAAGTTTTATGATGATTAATCTGTATATTCTAAAAGCAGTGCAAATTAGATTATTGTCAATTTGACTGAATAATGAACTTTAATAATTATTTTTAATGTGTTAATACGAGATGTTTTCTATCAGACAATATCTTTTCTATTCTCCACTGTAAAAAAAATTACACTATTATTATTATTATTGTTATTATTGTTATTATTATTATTATTATTATTACTAATATTATTATCGTAATTATTATGGTTATTATTAATATAATAATAATAATAATAATAATAATAATAATAATAATAACAACAATAATAATAATAATAATAATAATTATTATTATTGTTATTATTATTATTATTGTTGTTGTTATTATTATTACATTATTATTATTATTATTATTATTATTATTATTATTATTATTATTATTATTATTATTATTATTATTATTAATATTATTATATTTTAAGGGATTATTATTATTTTATTGTTTTATGATGATTGATAAGGAAATATTAATAGCAGTGCTAATTCATTTGACTTGTAAGTTTGACTCAATAATAACTATTTTTAAAATCTCTTTTGTGTTAATGTGACATGTTTCCGTCTGATATTGCATGTTTCATGCCTGCTGCCACTATAAATAAGTTATTTTTTTGAAGGATTTGACATGTGGCCCTTCACTTGGTTTGGAAAACTTGATGTGGCCCTCGGGTTAAAAAGTTTGCCCACCACTGCTTTAAGGTTACGTTCTGACTGGCTGACTGTGACTGGTGTGTGATGCGTAAGGCCAGCAAACACGAAGTATAGCCGTTTCACTTTATTTCAAGACGCATTAATACCGGAGGCATTCATAAATATTCCTAGCAAATCTAATAAATGCTGGAGACATACTCACTACATAAACGCACTTAAATCGCACCTCACCAGCGTTTATTTGAGTGCACTAGAAGATCTGCGTGCTCTTAAAGCGGCTCATATTTGAGGGGGCGTGCAAGAAGTCGTGCAAGCGCAGAAAAAAATTGGCATGCAAGCGAAGAGATCTGCATGCTCGTAGGCTATTACATAAATGCGAGTTCGACTTGTAATACTGCGCTCACGCCAGTTGTCATTGAAATAACGCCACAGGTGGTTGGTAGATCTGTAAAAAAGGCCTGCATAACACCAGTGAACAAAAAATTACTTATTATTTATTATTAAAATTATTTATTTATTTATTTATTTTATTTTATTTTATTTTATTTTATTTTATTTTATTTTATTTTATTTTATTTTATTTTATTTATTTATTTTATTTATTTACAAATTATTTTGTATTTTTTCCACCATGGCTGGATGGCAGCAATAGTAAAAAAAAAAATTACAGTAAAAACAGTAACAAACATTCATTTTTTAAGAAAGCATACGTGCATAGAGCTAATATTGTTTTCAGTAATAAAATGTTTCAACAATTGTTTTCAGTAATAAAATGCATTGGATCTCAATGTGTTGAATAAATTATATTGGAGATCCAAAAATTTGGATTTGGAAAAACATGCAGCAACGAACGTCAAAACAAAAGCTGAAAAATGCTACCAAATGCAGATTAGTAGAGTATTACTAGAAAACACTGCAGTCTTTCTTTGAAATGTCCAAGTAATTTCTGAGCAAACTAAAATTACTTCTACAGATTTATTTTCTTCAGTAAAAGCCTTTTTTGACTGATCGCATGCAGTTTTAGAGTCCTTTTCACATGACTTGCGCTGGCCTTGACGTAATGATCATTTTCACATTCCCCTTCAGTCTCCACAAAGATCTCCATTCTCATTTAATTCTAGTGACGTTACGAGACACGTTCAGATCTGTGTTCTGCCCATTTATCTTCATAAGACGACTCATAGTAGATTACTGACACCGCTCATTCAAACATGGCGTCACTTTCTCTCTGTTAGAGGCTTTCATTTCCCATCAGGCCCTCTGGGACAGAGATCTGCCTCTTCACAGGTGCACTAACCCCTCTGTGCTCTTTGAAAACACCCCAGGAGCGCTCTGAGACTGGCATACAGCACTGCATTTATGCCATCTGACAGAACACAGCACTTAAAGAGACAGTTTGTCCAAAAAGGAAAATTCTGTTATCATTTACTCACTTGTTTCAAATCTTTATGAGTTTCTTTCTACTGTTGAACACTACAGAAGATATTTGGAATGATGAACCATTGACTTACAAGGTAAGAAAACAACTATGGAAGTCAATGGTTACATGTTTTCAGCATTCTTCAAAATATCTTCTTTAGTGTTCAACAGAAGAAAGAAACTTATAAAGGTTTGTAAACACTTTAGAGAGTAAATAGAGTAAATTTTTATTTTTGGATGACTTTTAAAGAGACAGTTGATCCAAAAATGAACATTTCCTGTTTGTTTACTAACCCTCAAGACATCCGTGGATGTAGGTGACTTTTTTTTGTTTTGTTTTTCTGAGGGACATTAAAGTCCACCTAAACTGGACGTTGCTGAGACTTGGAATATTGAGTAAGTGGTGCAGCTTTCTTTTTGCACTTAAAACCCCCTTATACCAAACTAATGGCTAAAACTGTCAAACTAATGTCATCAGAGAAGAACCACTCGTACATATTAATTGTTCACATTAATAACAACGTGCTCTAACAACATTTTGAAGACTGGGCAGGACATACAGTATATCCTCCCTCATTTTTTATAAAGCATTTAATTTATCACCGCTTAGCTAGTAAGAGTGGTTGAGCTCTTGAAGGGGGCGGAGCATGTAAGATACTAGAGAGCATTTGCTTGGTCAGAAGATTCATAAAAGTATGAGGTGGAAAAAAAAAAAAGAATACTTTTAGGCGAAAGTGACAAACTGCAAGCTTTGAATGTTTATTTCTTCTAAATGCGAATACTGTCTCCGTTTTGGAGCACACTAGCTTATAGACTGGCCACTTTATTAGGTACACCTTACTAGTACCGGGTTGGACCCCTTTGTCTTCAGAACTGCCTTAATCCTTCGTGGCATAGATTCAACAAGGTACTGGAAATATTCCTCAGAGATTTTGCTCCATACTGACATGATGGCATCACCCAGCTGCTCCAGATTTGTCGGCTGCACATCCATGATGCGAGTCACCACCCGTTTCACCACATCCTAAAGGTGCTCTATTGGATTGAGCTCTGGTGATGTGGAGGCCATTTGAGAACAGTGAACTCATCGTTATGTTCAAGAAATCAGTCTGAGATGATTCGCGCTTTGACATGGCGCATTATCCTGCTGGAAGTATCCATCAGAAGATGGGTACAATGTGGTCATGAAGGATTGTACATGGTCAGCAACAACACTCAGGTAGGCTGTGGCATTGACACGATGCTCAATTGGTACTAATGGGCCCAAAGTGTGCCAAGAAAATATCCCCCACACCATTACACCACCAGCAGCAGCCTGAACCGCTGATACAAGACAGGATGGATCTAACCTTTCATGTTGTTGATGCCAAATTCTGACCCTACCATCCAAATCGAGCATAAATCAATGTTTTTCCAATCTTCTATTGTCCAATTTTGTCTAAACGTCTGGGTGAATTGTAGCCTCAGTTTCCTGTTCTTAGCGGACAAGAGTGGCACCCCGTGTGGTCTTTGGCTGTGGTAGTCATCCGCCTCAAGGTTGGACGTGTTGTCCGTTCAGAGATGCTCTTCTGCATCCCTCGGTTGTAGTGAGTGGTTATAACAAGTGAGTGACTGTTGCCTTTCTATCAGCTCCAACCAGTCTGGCCATTCTTCTCTGACCTCTGGCATCAACAAGGCAATCGCGCCCACAGAACTGCCGCTCACTGGATATTTTCTCTTTTTCGCACCATTCTCTGTAAACCCTAGAGATGGTTGTGCATGAAAATCCCAGTAGATCAGCAGTTTCTGAAATACTCAGACCAGCCCGTCTGGCACCAACAACCATGCCACATTCAAAGTCACTTAAAATCACCTTCCCCGTTCTGATGCCCGGTTTGAACTGCAGCAGATCGTCTTGACTATGTCTACATGCATTGAGTTGTTATGTGATTATTAGAAATTTGCGTTAACGAGCAGTTGGACATGTGTACCTAACATACTGATATTACCTCTAAAAATTAATTTAAAGAGACTTTAAATAGGATTAACAACAACACAGGGTCTTTGGTGATTCATAAAATGGCAGTCAATGGTCAGCTGTTTTTTTAGATTAAAAATGGTCTGTGTAGGAAACTGAACATTACTTACAATATTACTAGCTTTAATCCACAGCCTGGACAAACTATTTTTGATGGAAACAGGGTGATGGAAGGGTTAACACATGGTGATGGTAACCCAGGTAATGCCTTTGGATTGTACTAGGAAGCAGGGTAGATTATGAATAAATATATATGCAGCTTTATTAAAATAACCTTGATGTAAAGTTCAACAAATTTGATTTGTACTTGCTTGAATTAAACCATAATAGACAGTTTTAAACGGCCAATGATAAAGATATAAACTCTACTTTCAGTGAGTATCGGAGCTGATGTTGCCAGGATACAGCAAACATGCAAACAAGAACAAAAGGTCAAGACCTTCATAAAATGTGAACAATTACAAAGGCAGAGCGTCAACAGTTATTAAACATCTCTATGAATAAATAACAGGACGTGTTGTGATGCTAATACAGGAGATGTGTGAACTCACACCTGGAACATCTCAATGACCTTCCCTTTAAACCACAACATGAAATCAACTCTTCCTCAACACATACAATGCCAAATACAAACAAAAGAAACTGCACAACATAACACTGCCCAGTTCACAAATGTTCGAATCCATCTGAATCAGTCAGGTTACTCACAGAATCAGTCCAAATGACATAATAATAATAATAATAATAATAATAATAATAATAATAATAATAATAATAATAATAATTATTATTATTATTATTATCATTATTATTATTATTATTATTGTAATTATAATACAAATCATTATTATTATTATTATTATTATTAATATTATTATTATGAATTCTCTTTACCAAAATGATAATAACAATAATAATAATAATTATTATTATAATTATAATAATTATTATTATTATTATTATTATTATTATTATTAGTAGTAGTAGTAGTAGTAGTAGTAGTAGTAGTAGTAGTAGTAGTAGTATTTTTTTGTATTATAATTACAATAATAATAATAATAATAATATAATAATAATAATAATTATTATTATTATTATTATTATTATTATTATTATTTATTTTTATAATTATTTTTTGTATTATAATTACAACAACAACAATAATAATAATAATAATAACAATAATAATAATAATAATAATAATAATAATAATAATAATTATTATTATTATTATTATTTATTATTAATGTTATTATTATTAATGTTATTATTATTAGTAGTAGTAGTAGTATTATGGTAATGATAATTCATAATAATAATTTGATGATTGATTTTGTATTATCATAATACTGATAATAATAACAACAACAACAACAATTATTATTATGGTAATAATTTCTATAACTTCTATTGCTGTTTTGGTAAAAAGGGTAATTATATTATGCATTAATATAGTCGTTGTTGTTGTTGTTGTTGTTATTATTATTATTATTATTATTATTAACTTCTATGACTGTTTTAGTAATAATGACAATTATAATAATATTCATTATTATCCTTATCGGTATCATCATCATCATCATCATCATCATCAATATTAAAAATAATAAGAAAAAAACAAAATTTTTTTTTTTATAAAATAATAATAATAATAATAATAATAATAATAATAATAATAATAATAATAATAATAATACATAATTTCAATTAATAATTGTCTGTATAATGTTGCAAGCACATTTTAAATATTCATAAAGGTATAATTGTTCAGCAATGTTAGAATTAGTTATTATTATTTTTATTATCCACAACTACCACAATACAATGTTAAAGAGCCCATATTATACATGAAATAGGGTCATATGTAGGTTGTAAGGGTCTCCAACAACAGTCTAATATGCATGCAAGGTCAAACAACACTTTGATGGTCTTATAATCTGCATTTATTTTTACCTAATTATCCCAGCGACTCTCATATGAATCGTTCAGCGATTCATTTGTACCCAAACTCCTCCTCAGCGCGAAGCTAATTTGCGATGATTGGACCGATGACAGCCTGCTGCGATTGGTCGACGACACTGACAGGCTTCAGGGCGAGACAGAGTGAAATGCCCAGCAGATAATCAACAATATAAAAGTAGTCACAGTGCATACACGCTTCATAGTGGATTTTGGCTGCCAGTGGGTGAATGTAAATACAGACGATGGACTAGAAAATACAGACGACTAACTATTTTATTGAGCAAAAAGTCCAAGAACTGGCGAGAAGATCTCCTAGCAGTCTACTTGCTCTTTTCACACACACACACGCACACACACACACACAGGGCCGGCGCGTCCACAATAGAGACGGCGCGGCGGCGACACCTTCCTCACCCTCTGCGTCCTCAGTTACATCCGCGATTACAACCCTTCTTTGTAAGCAGGTAGTTTCCAGAGGCTCTCGATCCGCTCAAGGCTAGGCTATATTGCTAAGGTTTCATCTTTGGGTGAACTGTCAATAATCTCCATCTGCACAGCGTGAATTCATTCGACCGGTGTCTGTGTGTGTGTGACACTTTTTTTTCTGTTAGTGGGCGGGGCCGCAGGTTTCAAATCTCCCGGGCTTGCGCGTGCAACTACTTGTGTTTCGTAGCTGCGTCATCACGAAACACCTAATGACTCGTTATCAAGACGACTCGTTTAAAGCACTATGAGTCAACTCTTTTATAGATGAATCAATAGTTTTAAACACTGTACACTTACAGATTTAAGCCTTAGCTGGATATTTCACTTCACTTAGAGCTGTGTTACACACTATATGGAAGGGCATTTCCAAAAACCCATAATATGGGCTCTTTAAACACAACAACCACAATACTAGGTTTACAGAACACTTTTTTTTTATAAATATAAAAATCAGATAATATTATTGTTGTCACTATTATAGCAATAATAAAATGCATCATATATTGTATGTGATCATTTGCAGGTTAAAAGGAATTAATAAAGCACAACCTCTATTTATTTTGAAAAATAAAGCAGTCTCTTGTGGCTTCTTTTTTATCCAATCAGATAATTTTGTTGTTGTCACTGTTATAGCAATAATACAATACATGGTACATAATGTGTAATCATTTGCAGGTTAAAAGGTGTTAATAAAACACAACCTCTATTTAATTTGAGCAATAAAGCAGTCTCTTGTGGCTTCTTGCTTTAATCACCTTAATCAACAACTGTCTTCAAATCACTTTGCAATCGACTCGATTATGAGAATAAGCTTCCCATCTGGCAGGCGATAAAAACCAACGCCTTTCCTCTCCAAGGGGATTCTGTGGGTCGGAAATATGGCAGAATATAAAAAAGCATATAGACGCATAGACTTGTGCATCACGAAGCCGTCCTGTCAAATCAAATTATATCTGCTGAATGCCTGCAGGCCACAGGTGCAGACGACAGAAACAGACACTATCAAATACCTGAACAAGCAGCAAATAGTCTGTATCGCAGTGCAGACACACACGAGTGAAAGGGCCTTTCATTGTGTGCAGGTTACAGAGGCTCTGTCAAAGGAAAGAGCGAAGAAATGTGAGGAAAAACAGAGAGGAGCAGCAGCTGCGAGGACAGAGTCTCTAGTGTAACCGCGGCTGACGTGTAAACATGTGGCAAAACTGTCAGATGCTCATACAGGCCCAAAACCAACAAATGACACGAGGTGCAAAGACTTATGCTGCGTTCACACCAGACATGGAAGCATCAACTTAAAATGTTCACGCGTCTAGTACGATTTATCCGTGCATACCGCATCTGGTATGAACACAGCATTACACCGACATATGGTTTAAAAGGGTGGAGCAGTTAATGCATTAAGCTAGGGGTCACCAATCTTGTTCCTGGAGGGCCAGTGTCTCTGCAGGATTTAGCTCCAACTTGCCTCAACACACCTGCCTGGATGTTTCAAGTATACCTAGTAAGACCTTGATTAGCTTGTTCAGGTGTGTTTGATTAGGGTTGGAGCTACAATCTGCAGGACACCGGCCCTCCAGGAACAAGATTGGTGACCCCTGCATTAAGCCAAAGACTGTAGAACACACAAGACATGTCACCTGTATAGTTTTGAATGGGGAAAAGTGTAACTGTCAAAATGGCGAATGAAGCCCCGCCTACTAGTACAGGAGCCAATCATTGATCGATATAGTTTGGCATTTCCCTGGGGGAGAAGCTCTGACCAGACGTGTGCTTTTACGACAGTTTGATAATCAACAAATGCACTGGAATCTCAGCGAATACACAGACATAAGAAATATATCCACATGAAGCTTGAAATATCTACTTTTAAATAGGGTTGGGTATCGTTTGGGGTTATTTCAATACCGCTGCTAAATTGATTCTTTTAAAACAGTAACGGTGCCCGAACCGAAAATAAATATTTTAAATCAATATAATTGAACAATATAAATATATATTTATAATTTTAAAGTAAACATCAATTCATATTTTATATTGAATTGCATTAATATATTACTTTTGATTATTTGTTTGCTAGCATGAATGCAAGATTTGCATTATGCTATTAACATTACATTAGCTTACTACTAACCTGTGGAAAGGCTGTCATCAAAATCAGGGAACATCTTTTTTCTGGGTTTGGGACTTGACTACGTTTACATGGACATCAGTGATCTAATCATTTGCCTTAATCTGAATAAAATAATATGATTCAGGTGTTTACATGAGTTGCTTTTTTATTGTTACATTCATGATTCCCATTTACATGTTATAGCACATAGATGCAGTAACGTCATTGCGTCACCAGCCTATTAATGTTTCCTTTAAGATAATCAAAAAGTACTGTTTACATGGTAGACTCTTGATTAGAGTATTGTCTTTATCATATTAAAATCAGAGTATTGGTGTCCATATAAACATACTCACTGAAAGTGCCAGATGATGTCACAAGCTGTCAAAGACAGTCCATTCCTCACCTTTAAGTTGACTCCATGAGCCCTCACATTTCATAAGTTTGACATGTTTCCCTCCTTACACGCAACTTAGAACACTTCGTTTAAGCAAATTAGATGAATGCGATCAGGCGTGTTGATGAAGGGTGTCGGTCACTGCATGCGCCGTACTGCACGCTTTGCCTTCTATAAGCAACAAGAACAACTGTGTCCGTATCCCTCAAAGCGGTTTAGAACTAAAAATTTATAGATGGTGTGACAACGTATACTTGTGTGCCTTTGATGCACCCCTTGATGGTTCTTAAGCACGTCACACACCGGATGTGCCGCTCAGAGCCACGACACGGCAAGCACATGACAGTTAAAAGTATCACACACCAGACGCGCACATTCACATGTTATTTAAAATGAAGCTATTCAGATGGCGCGGCAGAAATATAAACAGTGACCCGAGTCGTGGCTGGGCTGTAGCAACCGGGGGGGACGGGGAGGATACGTCCCCCTCACTTTTGGAGACAGACCATTTAGAAACAGGTGATTAATAATTATATGAACGTATGATCTCATACAGCCGTCCCCCCCACTTTTTAAATGTCCGCTACGCCCCTGCCAGCGGGTGTACCCTGATAGAAACCTATGTTTAGAATTCTAAAATGCATGGCGCTGCATAGTGCAATGCTGCGTGTCACCGAGCAGCACTTCTGGTGTGTGACCTGCTTTACGCTCTACCTAACCGTTACCCAACCCTACTTTTAAGAGAAGCAACTACTCTTTAAAACAAACGTTTTCTTGTTTTGTAACAGTTACAGTCCGTCCTGTCAAATGCACATCACATGACAGCAACTGCTCGAACGCATACAAACATATAAACAGAGTCACTTTCATATCTGGAGGAGATTAACCAACAAGACCAAGTTGTGAATTACTTCAGAAGAGCAGCACAATATGATGATCATTATCCAGAGGATTATAATGTGTAGAACGGCCATAAATGAGGTCTGTGTCGTGATCTAATTTCTTTCGAGTGCGCATGTGCATTAGCTTGGAAACCTGAATAAAAATGCTGATTTTGTTTGATTCGAACATTTATGAGACAGTTGTTGTTTAAGTTTATTGTTAATTCCAAATATGTAATGTAATCATAATCTTGGCAAACAGTTTTGGAGAATTTGATGTTTCCCCATTCAGACAGAATGCCCGAGCATACTGCCCGAGAGGCGTTTCAAAGATGGCCACCGAGTTAAATGACTTTCCTTAGTGACTGATTAAGCATAACACTCAAATAAAAATCCATGCAAATGCAAAATTAGTTTGTTTTTGGGTGAGTGGTTGGTTAATGACATTAAAAAAAAAACATCCTTGTTTGATAGTGATTATGAAATGCAGACATTCGAGATACAGCCAATATCATGACTTTCTTTGGTTATAAATGCATATTTTCTTATTATTGGGTTTTTTGCATTCATAAATTTACTTCCCTTCGGCTTACACTGAAAAAAGTGTTGCATGCAAAACTGTTGCAAACAATTTATTTGTGTTGAATTTAAACAAATAAATTAAATTTAATAATGTTCAACTTATTTTATTTGTTTAAATTCAGCCCAAATAAATTGTTTACAACCACTCAACGTAAAAAAATTGAGTAAATCCAAGGAATCATCTTTGAATAATTTTTTTCAGTGTAGTCTCTATTTCAGAGGTTGCCACAGCAGAATGAACAGCCAACTATTTCAGCATATGCCCTTCCAGCTGCAACTCAGTATTGAGAAATATTGTGATTTTAGGAAAGAGTAATTACACTAATGTGAAGGAGCAGGATGCAGTTTTGCCCTTTACTAAAAAAAATAATAATACTTTATCAGTTATTAATTTTAATAAAAAAAAATAAGCATGCAGTTATTAAAAACATTATTTTAAATGTTATTATTATTATTAGGATGTTGTGGTTGTTGTTGAACAGTCCAGAAGCAAAATTAAAAATTTGGCATGCTGTCCGGGGAAAGAGCCCTGAGCTTATAAGATCCTCGAGTCCTGGGCTCCCTCCCGTTAGCAGGGTGAGAGTTTGAACTCTGGTAGATCGAGAACTCCCCCATTTATAGCTAGTGACAAATTAAGAATGGCTATGAAAAGATATATACACTGCTGACTAGGTGCAAATCTATGGTGCCAATTTGGATTAGTCAATTGACTTATGTCACACGTCTTTGGATGGTGGGAGGAAACCGGGAAACCCGAGGGAAACCCATGCGAACACGGGGAGAAGATGTAAACTCCACACAGAAATGTTAACTAGCCTGGTAAGGACTTGAACATTCTTGCTGTGAGGCAACAGTAACCACTGGGACGCCGTGCTGCGCCATCTAGGAAAAGGGAGGAGGAATTGGGGTGGAAGGGGGGATTCTTCAAAACAAAAGATAACTGTGATATGAAACTCTGGTTATTTATAGTGACTTACGAATCATCTGATTGGTGAATCAGGTGTTACGGCCAGCTCACACTGTGTGATTTTTTTTAATCCTGAATGTAGCATGTCAGACTGCACGGACATAGCTCCCATGTCACACTGCAAGATCTCAGCTGTCAAAGAATGAATGACAATGATGATGCCCCAAACACGAAAGAAAACACCCCCGGAGTTTGACGTCATCCAAAAGTGACACTTTCACTATCCCACGTTCTAAATGATTCCTCACAGCAAACAATCTGTAGCGGCAATTTTGCACACGGCGTGTCTTCATAATAAAACCAGGAAGAAAAAAAAAACTGTTTTGACATTTCCCCGCAGTCATTTGAATCGTCACATGAATAGAGTCAAATTCGGAGCTCCCATTGGTTCTTGGATTGACGCTCATCGAAGCTGTTGTCACACTGCAGAAAAGTATCTGAAGTCTTCTGAGACTGCCAGAACTTCATCGAAGGACAAATCTGATCACAATAGGCAGTAAGCAGCTCTCTGAGGACATGTCAAACCAACGATCAAAGGTCACTGATTTTAGCTTTAGGAATCTTTTAGGACAAAATCATGGCTGAAATCTCAGTGTGAGCAGGGCTTTAGCTAATGCGGGACCAGCCACTGTCAATCACAAGCATGTGAAGCTCTCGAAATTAGTTAATTCTTTTAAGTTTATTTATAGGGATATGTACCGAAACTCTATACTCTGTACTTTATCGGTGCTACATTATAAAAAGACAGTATCAATAAGCTCTGACGTTAACAGTTCTGCTATCAGTACAGGAGAATTATTGCTGAATAAACATTACTTACAGTAGCATAATTTAACTGACCAAGCTTTTCTAATTTGCGATATTTGATATTCGTTTGCACAGTTGGCAATCTCACATGAGAAATACTTGTGTTTCCGGCGAGCGAATAGCTCGTGATACATACTTGCGCACACAGCTTGTAAGCTTGCGGAGTGAACCAAACGGGTTGTATTTCCCGAGTGACCAGCGACAAGGTCCGTTGCAAAAAACGCAGCAAGTTGCTTTCTTGTATAAGTGTAAACGCAAGCAATCTGGCTAGGTGAAAGTATCTTTTAAAAGTGCATTACCTGCAGAAAGACAAATTAAACGTTTTTGACTGCTACTAAGAGTAACGTCATATCATCCACACCGTTATGCCAGCAGTCAATCACCTAAATTAGTATTTTATTAATAGTTAAGTAAACACACTCCGTTACAATGAAAACAGTATTTTTTTTGCAATAGCCTAAATAAATCCTAAACATTAAAAATGCTTTTACATCAGCTGTAATTAGAAATATAGCCTATGAATAGCCTAAAAATAAACTATGATTAAAAAAATTATAAAAAGTAAAACTGCTTATTTTTACATTGTAAGATGCTCCAAAACTGTATTAAAAACCGTTAACTCCCAA